>NC_069502.1:677695601-677870601 GCF_027579735.1 Bombina bombina | reverse complement strand
ACTGTACTCGTTCTAGCCTGATATTAGGTATTGCTACAGCTTTACTTTTCAGAGGCTGATTTTCAGTCAGACTGAGAGTAAAATGTCAGGAGAGTAATGATTTCCTGAACACTATCCCAATAGTGGTAATCCACTCGTAATTGGATACTGCGCGTATTACAAGTTGAAAGTAAAAAAGTTTTAATTCACGTTCTATCCCAACAGGCGCAAATAAATGAACTTACAATATCGCAATTGTTTTGATGTATTCCCCCATAGATTTCAATGGAACACAAAGTGTGTTCCATTGAAACTAGCACCCTACTCACCCGTAAACCCGATTGAGTTTAACCAAGTTTGTTTACCTGACATGAAATATTAATATTTCCCATTCCAATATTATTCACATAGCAAAATATGTTCTATTTATTCAAAAATATTTATTTCTATTTATATCTGATGGTTCATTGAGGTGTGGATAGGAAAGAATTTCCACAGAAAGGATGCAGTCTAGCACTCTCTGCCCAGACTTATAAGGCAAAACTAGAATAATGGTAATAAAAGATAACTTTTATTAAACAAAAAAAAAAGGGACAAATAATTAAAATATTGGAGAACTAGTTTGTCGGCATATTAATTCATGTGGGTGAATGTATCATGTAGTTCAGCCTTTGAGGCCCATTTATCAAGCTCCGAATGGGGGCTCGTGTTTCTGGCGAGCCTGCAGGCTCGCCAGAAACAGCAGTTATGAAGCAGTGGTCTAAAGACCGCTTCTCCATAACCCTGTCCGCCTGCTCTGAGCAGGCGGACAGGAATCGCCACAATTCAACCCGATCGAGTACGATCGGGTTGATTGACACCTCCCTGCTGGTGGCCCATTGGCCGTGAGTCTGCAGGGGGCGGCGTTGCACCTGCAGCTCTTGTGAGCTGCTGGTGCAATGCTGAATACGGAGAGCGTATTTCTCTCCGCATTCAGCGAGGTCTTACGGACCTGATCCACACTGTCGGATCAGGTCCGCAAGACCTTTGATACATAGGCCCCATGAAGTTAATACTGATCATGTGAATTCATATAGTGTAATGAACCAATGGTGCTATAATATCCAGGGTAGCTATGATGTGCAAATCCTGTCAGTAATGGTAATCAGATAAAATGTAACAAAAGCAGAGCCAGTCAATAGCTTTAATGTTGTATGGCACAATGTATAAGGTAATCAGTCCTGAGCAGATATGATTCAAGCGCATTACTGGATTCAAATCAGAAAAGTATATATAGTAAAATAAATGTGTTTCATAAAAGTTGTGCTTCAACACATGTGATTTGTACTATATACACTGGTTTATTAACCCGGTCTCATCATAATATTGACCTTCGCTTCATTATTTGATAATACAATAAATGAGTGGCAAAATAATCAATGTTCATGTAATATGTAATAGAAGCAAACACAATATATATAATATTGTTACAGTTATAATAGTGCCTAGAACATAATGTAACATATAGTGTTACTATTCTAGAATATCCTTAGGTTAAAGGGACACTCAAGTCCAAAATAAACTTTCATGATTCAGATAGGGCATGTAATTTTAAACAACTTTCCAATTTACTTTTATCACCAACTTTGCTTTGTTTTCTTGGTATTCTTAGTTGAAAGCTAAACCTAGGTAGGCTCATATACTAATTTCTTAGACCTTGAAGACCGCCTCTTATGTGAATTCATTTTGACAGTTTTTCAGCACTAGAGGGCGTTAGTTCATGTGTGTTATATAGATAACATTGAGCTCACACACTTGAAGTTACCTAGGAGTAAGCACTGAATGGCTAAATTGCAAGTCTGTCAAAAGAACTGAAATAAGGGGGGCAGTTTGCAGAGGCTTAGATACAAGGTAATCACAGAGGTAAAAAGTGTATTATTATAACCATGTTGGCTGGGGAATAAGTAATAAAGGGGTTATCTTTCTTTTTAAACAACAAAAATTCTGGTGTTGACTGTCCTTTTAAATACCTCTTCAGTAAAAGTATCAAAGATCAAACTGGGTGAATGTTAAAGTATTCATAGCTTCCTGGCCAAATGCTCAAACTGTAACTCGTGACTGAGATATAAAGTAAACACTTGCTGCTACCAGCTTTGCAGCTCTGAGTATGCATTACAATACTGAACCACTATCCATTGTGTTAAATCATATATACTAGTATTAATATGTGTTACAGCTTGTAATTACTGTTTTAATCTGTATGTGAAAAGATGACATGAATCACAACTGCTGATAAGGAACTTCAGATAATTCTACTTCTCAACTATACATAATAACCCATACGGGGAATGTTGCTCAAATATATAATAAACAAGAGAGTGTGGAAATGATACTATGTTGCAATGTCTACAAACTAACTGGGCGTTGCAACATATAACATAGCTTTTACTTTCCCAGATCTGTATTGAGTTTCCTTATATCTTAGGAACATAAGTTCTTATAAGGTGCTCATTTAAGTCTGGGGATTTTGATATCAAGAACATCTATAGTAATATATGCACATACAGGTGACAAGTCTCAGAGGTCTGCTCTTACTGGTAAGGCAGCGTTGAAACACTGAAGACGATCCGACCGGAAGTGACAGCTCAGATGGCTTAGGCAGGATGAAATATGTTGAAACAGGACGTTCCTGAGTAAATATCCATGTTCGGACAACCGTAGTCCAGAAAACACTATAATGGCTCAAGCAGAGTAAGTAGATACAATGGGGCCTATCTATCAAGCTCAGAAAGGAGCTTGATGGCCCGTGTTTCTGGCGAGTCTTCAGACTCACCAGAAACAGCAGTTATGAAGCAGCGGGCACAAAAAACGCTGTTCCATAACCCTGTCCGCCTGCTCTGAGCAGGCGGACAGGAATCGCAGCAATTCAACCCGATCGAGTACGATCGGGTTGATTGACACCCCCTGCTGGTGGCCCATTGGCCACGAGTCTGCAGGGGGCGGCGTTGCACCAGCAGCTCTTCTGAGCTGCTGGTGCAATGTTAAATGCGGAGAGCGTATTGCTCTCCGCATTCAGCGATGTCTTGAGGACCTGATCCGCACTGTCGGATCAGGTCCGCAAGACATTTCTTAAATATGCCTCAAAGTGTGCAATATAAGCACAAGTAAACTTGGACAAGATAATATTTTTTTATCACGAGGGGATAGCTTAGTAAAGCAAGTGTTCACCTACAAAAAGCAAAACATTACCAAGCAATGATCTCTGTCAGAGAGAGGCTTAAATAGCCATAATTGAATAGGTGTTTAGTAATTTAAAGGAACATGCACAAAGTAGAGACCATTACTACTAAGATGACATGAACGTGCAATCTTTCTGCTGTATAGATGTTACAATATGGTGCTGCTTTACCCATTATATATAATGTACTGCCATTATAGATCCCCTAATGGGAGAAATAAATCCAGCATTGAAATCTATCTGTAAATTACGATTGCATTAATGTTACACTAGTACTCCTGTGGTAAAATTGAGCCCCCATATGCTAACCCCCTGATACATTTCACTCTCACAGGCTTTACCAAAGGCGGCGAGCCGCCACCCTATGGGTGTATAAATAACGTGAAAACCAGAAGTTCCCCCTAATCAGTTCCGGTTGGAGGTTTTTCAATCAAGCCAGCTGAGACCTGTGATTGGATGAAGTTCAATACCAATTAAAATATACGCCTAGATTTAGAGTTGGGCTGTAGCCGTCAAAACCAGCGTTAGAGGCTCCTAACGCTGGTTTTTACCGCCCGCTGGTATTTGGATCAGCCAATCGGATTGATCAGCCAATCGGATTGAACTTGTATCTGATTGGCTGATTCCATCAGCCAATCAGAATTTTCCTACCTTAATTCCGATTGGCTGAGAGAATCCTATCAGCCAATCGGAATTCGACGGACGCCATCTTGGATGACGTCATTTAAAGGAACCGTCATTCGGCGAGTAGGCGTCGGTAGAAGAGAATGTTCCGCGTCGGGTGGAAGATGATGGCTCCGGAAGAAAGAAGATTGAAGATGCTGTTTCATAGAAGACTTCATCCCGATGATGGACTTCTTCAGCGCCCGCTTGGATCAAGACTTCAGCCCGATGATGGATTTCTTCAGCCGCCGCTTGGATCCAGACTTCAGCCCGAGGATGGACGTCACTCTTCAGCCCCCCGCTTGGGCTTGGATCAAGACTTCGGACCCTCTTCTGGACCGATCGGTGAACCTGGCATGGTGAAGACAAGGTAGGGAGATCTTCAGGGGCTTAGTGTTAGGTTTATTTAAGGGGGGTTTGGGTTAGATTAGGGGTATGTGGGTGGTGGGTTGTAATGTGGGGGGGGGTATTGTATGTTTTTTTTTACAGGCAAAAGAGCTGAATTCTTTGGGGCATGCCCCGCAAAGGGCCCTTTTAAGGGCTGGTAAGGTAAAAGAGCTTTGAACTTTTGTAATTTAGAATAGGGTAGGGCATTTTTTTATTTTGGGGGGCTTTGTTATTTTATTAGGGGGCTTAGAGTAGGTGTAATTAGTTTAAAATTGTTGTACGATTTTTCTTATGTTTGTAAATATTTTTTTATTTTTTGTAACTTAGTTCTTTTTTATTTTTTGTACTTTAGTTAGTTTATTTAAATGTATTTATTTGTAGGTATTGTATTTAATTAATTTATTGATAGTGTAGTGTTAGGTTTAATTGTAGATAATTGTAGGTAGTTTATTTAATTAATTTATTGATAGTGTAGTGTTAGGTTTAATTGTAACTTAGGTTAGGATTTATTTTACAGGTAATTTTGTTATTATTTTAACTAGGAACTATTAAATAGTTCTTAACTATTTAATAGCTATTGTACATGGTTAAAATAATTACAAAGTTGCCTGTAAAATAAATATTAATCCTAAAATAGCTACAATATAATTAGAATTTATATTGTAGCTATATTAGTGTTTATTTTACAGGTAAGTATTTAGCTTTAAATAGGAATAAGTTATTTAATAAGAGTTAATTTATTTTGTTAGAATAAAATTATATTTAACTTAGGGGGGTGTTAGGGTTAGGGTTGGAATTAGCTTTAGGGGTTAAAAAATTTATTAGAGTAGCGGTGAGCTCCGATCGGCAGATTAGGGGTTAATACTTGAAGTTAGGTGTCGGCAATGTTAGGGAGGGCAGATTAGGGGTTAATACTATTTCTTATAGGGTTATTGAGGCGGGAGTGAGGCGGATTAGGGGTTAATACATTTATTATAGTAGCGCTCAGGTCCGGTCGGCAGATTAGGGGTTAATAAGTGTAGTTAGGTGGAGGCGACGTTAGGGGCGGCAGATTAGGGGTTAATAAATATAATATAGGGGTCGGCGATGTTAGGGCAGGAGATTAGGGGTACATAGGGGTAATGTAGGTGGCGGGGGTGTACGGAGCGGCAGATTAGGGGTTAAAAATAATATGCAGGGGTCAGCGATAGCGGGGGCGGCAGATTAGGGGTTAATAAGTGTAAGGTTAGGGGTGTTTAGACTCGGGGTACATGTTAGGGTATTAGGTGCAGACGTAGGAAGTGTTTCCCCATAGGAAACAATGGGGCTGCGTTAGGAGCTGAACGCGGCTTTTTTGCAGGTGTTAGGTTTTTTTTCAGCTCAAACAGCCCCATTGTTTTCTATGGGGGAATCGTGCACGAGCACGTTTTTGAGGCTGGCCGCGTCCATAAGCACCGCTGGTATCGAGAGTTGCAGTGGCGTTAAATTATGCTCTACGCTCCCTTTTTGGAGCCTAACGCACTGAAAACTCAGCCATTCTGTGAACTCTAAATAGCAGCGGTATTTAAAAGGTGTGGCCAGAAAAAAGCATGCGTAGCTAACGCACCCCTTTGGCCGCAAAACTCTAAATCTAAGCCACAGAGTTTTAAGGTTACCAAGTTGTTCAGGATTGCAAATAATACAGATTTACAAATAAGAATTAAAAAATGACTAGAATGCTGTTATATACATAAAGAACTAATTAAATTAAGATGGACCATTTTAATGCATGACAGAAAAATCATAGCTCTGGGCTGTATGTACAGGTTTTATAATTCTATGAACTATTACTACAAAATACTGTAATAAATTAAAATTGCATGGATGAGAACCCTTCTGATTATATAATACAATATATTATAAACAGTCAAATATTATGAAATAAAATATATAAATAAATACTAAATACATTGATACAGAATTTATTGAGGAGTAAGAGGCTGTTCAGTTAGTTCATTGATTTATGAAAAATGGGGAATTAAATGATGTCAAATATAAAAATATAATAATATTAGTGTGACTTATAGCTTTAAATTGGACATGATAGTATACAATTAATGAAGATAAATTTCTTTCGTATAGGTGGCGAGAGTCTGTGAGCTGTTATGTATGTGATATACATTCCTACCAGGAGGAGGCAAAGTTTCCCAAACCTCAAAAGCCTATAAATACCCTTCCCACCTAACACATAACTCAGTTTTAAACTTTGAGGTGGTTGAAACATGATGTGCTTGATTTCTTCAGTGAAAGGAGCTTTAGAGCATATTGAAGCTCGGTTCCCGATAGAGTGAAGTGCTTATCAGAGGGATGTGAAGCGAGTACTGTCTCATGACACCATGATTTAATCTCACAGGAAATCTTTCATTGGCTCTCTGTAAATTCGGTCGCAGGGATTCATCTACTGCCTCCCTTTACAGATCATTAGTATACTCCTATTTCATTTCCTCTGCTGATATGTTTCAGTCCTGGTTTAGCTGTCTGCTATTAGTGGACGAGTGTCTAAAGGTAATTGTTTATTTTCATTTTGTGGACACTCATAGCTATGGATTGGGCACTTTTCTTAAAAGTTTTTTGCTATATTTAATTTATATAGAGCCCAGGGGCAGGCTCTGTTTCCCTTTATGTTAAAACTTTGCACCTTAGACGTTATGAGATAGTATAAGGGCTTTTTATGAAGTTATGATGGGGTCTTTTTTAAGGAGCTTATTTATTTAATTCTTAAAAGCTTACTATAAACAGAGAAACAGAGGATACTTTATGAGGCTGTAAGTCCTGCATGCTAGACAGAGATAAAACGCATGGGAAAACTACCCTCAACATGGCACGTTATTATTTTTATGGTGTCTGACGTACCGGCCTTCCCGGCTATTACCTTCAATGTTTTTGCTTACTCATCAGTTTCATATGATCTCCTCGACATATCGCACTTTTCAGGGCCTCTATTGTAGCGTCATCATAATGCGCTGTATAGACGCATCATTCTCTGACGTAGCTGTTCCCGACCCCACAACACCGAGTATCAGCTTGATGCTTTGTTTCATATTACCTTCAATTACTTCGCAATGTGAACAGTCTTATTTTTATATGTTTATAGGTGGTAATAGCAAACTGTTTAAAAGGCATTATTTTCCATTCCTCAAAGCCAGGTTTTACATAAGGGACAATAATAATACGTTATTGCTAAATTTTCTTTTTTCGTTTTTTTGCCATAATGGAGCAGCACTATCCTGTCCCTTAAGTTGCCATAGGAAGTGAGTCTGCTAAACACCTTTCTATCAAAGCTAACGGCTAGATCACGAGTTTTGCGGTATGAGTGAAAAAGCAGCGTTAAGGCTCTTTTTCACTACCGTTGGTATTACGAATTTTGCAGGTTTAGCTGCACCGCACACTTTTTTGGCCATACGCAACGTAATAACCACAGCTTTCAAAAATTCCTTTTTCAATGGGACTTCCATAGCGCCGGTATTACTAGTTTGCCTGGGAGGCCAAAAAGTGAGAGGTACAGCCAATACCATCAAGATCCATACCGTAAACTGAAAGTCAGTAGTTATGGGTTTTACACTACAAATCTGTAGCATAAAACTCATAACTAAAGTGCTAAAAAGTACACTAACACCCATAAACTACCTATTAACCCCTAAATCGAGGCCCTCCCGCAACACAAACACTAAAAAATCAATTATTAACCCCTAATCTGCTGCTCCACACATCACTGCCACTATAATAAACATATTAACCCCTAAACCGCTATACTCCTGCATCGCAAACACTAGTTAAATATTATTAACCCCTAATCTGCTGTCCCTTACATCGCCACAAACTACATTACTATTATTAACCCTAATCTGCCGCCCCTAACATTGCTGCCACCTACCTACATTTATTAACCCCTAATCTTCCGCCCCCAACGTCGCCGCCACTATACTAAATTTATTAACCCCTAAACCTAACCCTAAATCTAACCCTAACCCTAACACCCACTAACTTTAATGTAATTAAAATAAATCTAAATAAAAACTACAATTAATACCTAAATAATACCTATTTAAAACAAAATACTTACCTATAAAATAAACCCTAAGCTAGCTACAATATAACTAATAGTTACATTGTAGCTAGCTTAGGTTTTATTTTTATTTCACAGGCAAGTTCTATTTATTTTAACTAGGTAGACTAGTTAGTAAATAGTTAATAACTATTTGGTAACTATTCTACCTAGTTAAAATAAATAAAAACTTGCCTGTGAAATAAAAATAAACCCTAAGCTAGCTACAATGTAATTATTAGTTATATTTTAGCTAGCTTAGGGTTTATTTTATAGGTAAGTATTTAGTTTTAAATAGGAATAATTTAGTTATTAATAGTAGCTTTTATTTAGATTTATTTTAATTACATTAAAGTTAGTGGGTGTTAGGGTTAGGTTTAGGGGTTAATAAATTTAGTATAGTGGCGGTGACGGGGGTGGCAGATTAGGGGTTAATAAATATAATGTAGGTGTCAGTGATGTAGGTGGCGGCAGATTAGGGGTTAATAAGTGTAAGCTTAGAGGTGTTTAGACTCGGGGTTCATGTTAGAGTGTTAGGTGTAAACATAAATTTAGTTTCCCCATAGGAATCAATGGGGCTGCGTTACGGAGCTTTACACTGCTTTTTTGCAGGTGTTAGGCTTTTTTTCAGCCGGTTCTCCCCATTGATGTCTATGGGGAAATTGTGCACGAGCACGTAAAACCAGCTCACCGCAGCTTTCAGCAGCGCTGGTATTGGAGTGTGGTATGGAGCTCAATTTTGCTTTACGCTTACTTCTTGCCTGATAATGCCAGGTTTTTGTAAACCTGTAATATCAGCGCTGTAGGGAAGTGAGCGGTGACAATAACTTGCAAGCTAGCACCGCACCCCTCATAACACAAAACTCGTAATCTAGCCATTAGTGTGCTTATTGTAACACAACTGAAGTAGCCTCTTTAGCTTATTTATGTGGCTCATGTTTACATTTTTTATTGCATACCGAACAATCTAATAATGTTTATATGTGTACAAATGCACCTACTGTTTCTTCTTTACAGATGGATGCAGATGGCATACCCCCAGCAATGAAAATAATTATTTCTACCGCCATTGAGAGGGCTGACTGCATTACCGCCTTCAAATAAACAGAAAAGGTCAGTTCTGGTATTACCTTCTACTAGTAATATATGTACTAATCAACAAAATACTGAAGTATCCTCTAATGATGAGGATTCCTCTGATTCTGAATATCCCTCATCAAACACAGAACCTGATCATTTCTTCTTTTTATTTTAAATTAAATATTCATTCTCTTTTAAGGGAAGTTTTATTCACTTTAGGGATTGAAGAAGCTAAACCTTCTGATGATAAACCCTGTAATCATTTAAATTCAGTGTATAAAACTATTGTCAATCTCCCTGAGTTTTTCCCAGTACCTGACCCTGTCTCTGATATGATTGCTAAAGAATGGTCTAAACCAGGTACCTCTTTTAACCCAAGGTTTAAAAAAGTATATCTTCTACCTAATGCTAATTTAGAGCTATGGGAAACAGTTTCAATACACTTGCCGCTGCTCCAGGAAGTTACACGTGATTAGTGCATGTCATATCTGAAATGCTATGTCAGATTCAAAGTCGCTACTCTGTTAGGAATTAACTCTCTGAAAGTAGTATAGGCACGCGGATGTCTGATGCGTTTCCTGCCCCCTACAAGCGCTTAATCATAGTCTATGATTAAGCGCCTGTAGGGGCACAAAATACATCAGCCATCTGTCTATTCTATTCTTCTCTCATGTCTGCCTCACATCGTAGATTCATTTTTAAATATCATGAAATAAAGCATATGGATTTTTATCTGCACTTGAGTCGTGACTTTTTGTGTGTCTATAATACATATAATATATTACCCTAATTGGCTTTAGCTAATAACAAGTGCAAAACAATACTTTTTATACTAAAATTATGATAATGGATAGCCTTGTTGTCTGCAGACTCAGTCCCAGATTGTTTGCTCCAAATAATGCAAATGGTGGGTTTATTTTTGCTATTGATAAACAATTGCTATAAAAAGGGTGGTAAACACTTAGGCCTCTATTTATGAAAGGTCTTGCGGACCTGATCCGACAGTGCGGATCAGGTCCGCAAGACCTCGCTGAATGCGGAGAGCAATACGCTCTCCGTATTCAGCATTGCACCAGCAGCTCACAAGAGCTGCTGGTGCAACGCCGCCCCATGCAGACTCACGGCCAATAGGCCGCCAGCAGGGAGGTGTCAATCAACATCGTACTCAATCGGGTTGAATTGTGGCGATTCCTGTCTGCCTGCTCAGAGCAGGCGGATAGGGTTATGGAGCAGCGGTCTTTGTGACCGCTGCTTCATAACTGCTGTTTCTGGTGAGTCTGAAGACTTGCCAGAAACACGGGCCCTTTCGGAGCTTGATAGATAGGCCCCTTAGACATGGCTGATATGTTATTCTTCAGCAACACAACAGAAATGTCTCATAATTACAAGGTATTTACTGTCCCTTTAAGAGTGGGTCCAATTCAAGGATTATACAAGTGCATTGTTTAAATGTGACAATATAAAGATAAGAAGTACATTTCAGCATAACTGATATTCACGTATTGTTTGCTTAGTGCAGTGCTTTCCAAACTGTGTGTCGTGAAACATTAGTGAGTCTGCGGTTATTAAACATTTTTTTTATTCTGGCACATACTTACTGTTACTTGTAAATTCATTTTGTTATTATATAATTTATGCATGTGTTCATAGCTCTTAAAACAAGTTAGTTTAACCTCCTGTTTGATAGTACAACTTAAAGGGACATTAAACCCACATTTTTTCTTTCATGATTCAGATAGAGAATACCATTGTAAACAACTTTCTAATTGACTTATATAATCTAATTTTCTTCATTCTCTTGATATTCTTTCCTGAAAAGCATATCTAGATATGCTCAGTAGTTTCTGATTGGTGGCTGCACGTATTTGCCTCATGTGATTGGCTCACCGATGTGCATTGCTATTTCTTTAACAAAAGATATCTAAAAAATGAAGCAAATTAGATAATAGAAGTAAATTGGGATGTTGTTTAAAATTGTATTCTCTGTCTGACTCATGAAAGAAAAAATGTGGGTTTAATGTCCTTTTAAGTACTGTGTCACGAAATGATGTAGGTCTAAAAAGTGTGTCACCAACATGAAAAGTTTGGAAAGCTCTGGCTTAGTGGATAATATCAAAACCAGCCACTTTACTGTTGGTGGACAGGGACATGCAACGGCAAACATATTCCTGCTTTCTCAGCCCATTTACGTGGGTGTCCCAGCCTTACGTCATCCAAGGGTTTATACTGAATTTGTATATAAGTATCTGTGCATATTCTTTTTTATAGTAGTGTTTTGCAGTTATATAAAAAAAAAACATTTGATAGAGTGTGTATCTATCTAGCTAGCTAGCTATCTATCCTACACTAACCTGTTTATGTCAGAGTTTGAGAATAATGGCACAACCTGTTTTCAAAGGTCAGAAATTTTCTACTTCAGAAGATACATCGATGACCTGCTATTGGTTTGGTCAGGCCGGGAAGAAGGCCTAAAAGTATGGTTCAATGAGCGAAACTCAGAACATGAAACATTGAAGTTTAAGATGAACTGCAACTGAAGTGAGATTGAGTTTCTGGACCTTAAGCTCTACAAAGAGGACAGCAGGTTGAGCACAACACTGTGCAGAAAACCTACAGATAAGAACTCCCTACTAGATGCATCAAGCTGCCATCCGCCTGCCCTGAAAAAGGCCCTTCCTAAATCACAATTTATCAGAGTGTTGAGCAATAACAAGGATGAGAATCGAGCAGGGGTCCAAGTTGAAGAGATGAGACAACGCTTCCTACAAAAGGGCTATCGTAATAAACTACTGAATAAGCATCTATCTTCTTTGGAAGACGGCGGTGCCAGTGATAAGAAAACAGAAGGGGCGAATGTAGATAAGATGACTCTGGCAATGACGTACTCAGCAGACAAAAAATTAGTTTGGCCAAATACTCAAGGATAATTGGGAGATATTCTGTAGCGATGAAACACTACCTTTCAATAAGATGGAGTCCCCAAAAGTAGGGTTCAGACGAGGAAGATATCTAAAGGACATCCTATAGAAAAATGACCCGCTACATTGTTATAAACCGAAGACCTGGTTAGAAAATGTGAAACCAGGAAGCTACAAACGTAGCAGATGCACTATGTGCAATGGGATGCAGACAGTGTGTTTCTTTCATCATCCTAGGAACAGAAATAAATACTTCCTCAAGCATAGATTAACATATACCACGAACTTTGTGGTATATCTACTACATCGTCCTTGTAGTTTATTCTACGTAGGTAAGACTAATGATGATTTGAGGACCAGGATGGCAAATCATAGAAGTGCCATTCGTGCTGCAATCAAGAACAAATGGTCTGATTAACCAGTGGCCCGCCATTTTCTACAGAATAATCACAGTGTAGCGGATTTGGGATATACTCTCATCGATCATGTTCCTCCACTTTCAAGAGGGGGAGATTGGAACAAAATACTGTTGCAGAGAGAGGCTAGATGAATGTTTGAATTGGATACTTTGATACCAAAAGGCCTGAATACTAAAATTGAGTGGCATAGTTTTCTATAGATGCTTTAGCCTGCACATGACTCTTGTTTAGATAGATTAGCCTTTCTGTCAGCTAAATATTTAAGCCCCTAACTAAAGCATATATACATGCATACTTTCTTGTCTAAACGACAGCTTCTCCCCTGATAGATGGATATACACCCGCTACTTATTTTGCCTATGGTCTATTTCTCCTTTAGTCTGTTTATTTTAGTCTCTCCCATAATCTTCTCCCTTGTGCCTATATCTCCCGGGCTAGAGGAGTAGTATATGTATTGATTTAGTTCCCTTTGGATATTATAGTTAACTGTGACCGAGACTAGTAAAGTCTATTAATGTTATGCCATAAAGGTTTTGACATGTGCCAGTTTTTTTGCTATGATGTTGCATGTTTTGCTACTTAGCAATTGTTTTTACTTAGGTTCAGGTTAGTAATTTGCTAGTTATTTGCTAGCACATTTAGACACTTGCATGCTAGATACACGGCGGTTGATTGCTAGGTTTTACACAGCGTTCATTGGGTAACTACCGCTTGGTTAGGTATGTTAGGTATGTTTGACCACCAGTCTACAATATAGAAATTAACAGCAGTATTCTGCAATTTATTTGCGCACAATAAGATATCACTTTATAATTTTTTTAAAACATTATATTTTGGCACAGTTAACACCTGTGTAGTGAGATGGGTATATAAGATTGGGATTGTTCATTTGTTATGTATGAGTCTGAGGACGGGGTGAAACCCCCGAAATGTCACTCTGTTGGAAAAAAGTTTTGCCACTTTAAACCCGGTGAGTGCCTGCCTTCTTTGGAGTTTGTGAATTCGTTGCTGAGAACGCCGGTCTAAGGAGCTGTATCATGAGTGCTAAACCCATATGTACTATCTATCTATCTATCTATCTATCTATCTATCTATCTATCTATCTATCTATCTTTCTATCTATCTATATACTGTGTGTATATAGATATATAGTAATTTAAAAAGTGTCTCAGATTTAATGCAATGGATGTCTTGCCCTGTTTGATCGTGCAGTATTTTGGAGATTTAGAGGCTGCCCAGTGTGTAAGCAGTTCTCTCTCTTATGGAAATAAATAGCTTATCTGAAGATAAAATATATAAAACTAGTCCTAAAGCCTGTGTATACGGGCTATTATTTGCAGTACAGCGGTCCCACCCCTTGCACTCTCTCCTCCTCTCTTTTACTCTCTCTCTCTCACCCCTCTCTTTTGCTCCCTCCCCTCTCTTTTGCTTTTTCTCCCTCCTCTCTTTTGGTAAAAAGTGGATGTGTCAGGGAGCTCAGTAAAACAGTTTAAGCCTGCCCACTGTTCACACTCCTCACAAAGTGTGAAAAAGTTGAAAAGACTGAAAGGAAAGATTGTGGGTGGCGCTAGTGAAGGCTAACTGTGAGAGTAATTGATTTCTGGTGGGGAATATGTCTAAAAATGTGAGTCACAATTTCCAAAAAATAAAAGTATATATATAAATCACAACTATACCTATTGTAAAAAGAGATTATTTATAATATTACCAAACTAATTCAGCTCTAAGGACAATAAAAAATAATCCTAAAAAACAAGTTATTTAAATAAATTGATAATATTTTATTTTAATACATAGACTAGTCAAAACATTAGGACATTTAGAGTAGAATTGCACCGGTGCCCCTAAAATAATTAGTATTAAAAAATCTAATAGAACAATGATTCCTAAAAAACAATTCCTAAAACACAATATAATATACTTATTCCTAAAACACAATTTATTATACTTATAATATACGTCTTCCTAAAACACAATATATTATACTTATCAAACAATCTAAGATAAAGAACATAAGATGAGAGGTGATTCGTGTGATGCAGGTTAGTGGAAGTATAATACAGATACAAGCTCTAAAAGTCCCTTTTAGTAACCTTGCAGCGATAACATTAGTCAGATTCTGATTTACTCCTATTCCGGATAAGTGTAATAAAGTTGCAACTTAAGATATTTTTCCAATTTGTTACATCAAATTTGTTACATCAAATTAGCCCGGGCTGATCTTTTCAGTATTGATGCGTGTAAGATAAATCTAGTATGCTGAATCTGGGTCTCAGCGATATTGGCAAGCTTTTGTATTATCAGTTCTTACTCACCAAATATCCCCTCAGTGTAGCACAGTCTGGTTTCACTGTTGTATAACCGCCAGGCTATCTCACCAACAGTTGGACTTTCCTTCTTAATTTGCGACAAATACCGATCAGCAGTTTCTTCGCTTTAATACTTGAAAATCCTCAGAGGGTATAACGATCCGTTTGCAGAAGTGCGCGCACTTATTTTGAAATTGCCGCTCCTACCGTTCAACCAATCTGTCTTCCTTTTGTTTGCACAGATCCTGGCTTCTTGGTATACGGTTCTGGGAGCACAATGATGGTACATACAGGCTCTCAATCAGCCTCTCCTTGCTTTGCACAAAGCTCACAGGTGCTGGGAAATCAGTCAATCCACGCGTATCGGCTCTCATGGGGCCTTTGTCAAGATAACTGTTCCCATTGTTTCTCTCCTAATAAAGGCTGTAAAATTAACCCCTTAGTGTTCAAGTCAATTAGCTCATCAAGATGTTTTCTTTCTTAACAGTTTTTGTTTTTTCAAAAAATAATAAATAAATTGGTATCTTAAATCCTTTGTTGAAGAGTTTTTATTATATATTGTTTTGTATTCCAGACTTGCAAGGTTACTATCAATGATAGAAGTATAATACTACATATTTTGGAATTTCATGCTAAACATTCATCTCTAAATGTGGATTACACCTCTCACCACCTAAAAACATTCTTCATAAGTCCATTTTAAATAAGGGGAAAGAGAATAAGTCAACTTGGATATCTATTATACATTTCAAAATGGATATAAAAAAATTAATTTATTACTATGAGATTAAGTCTAAAATTAACATAATACTAGCTGGAAGCCTCCAAATTTTATATAGAAAGATCTATATATATATATATTAGATGACAGTAGTCCATTTATATATACAAAATTCATATGTCTTACAAAATGTATAATATAATAAATGTAATAAACAACCTAAGTTTATATATATACAAAAATATCAGTCTAGATAGAAAATGTATTTAATGGTATATTTTAAAATTATTGTTATAGATCCAAAACGGAAATGTTAAGAATATTTAATAAGATAAAATTGAGACAGACCAAACAATTTTTTATAAAATCTAAAAAATCTAAAAACTCAAAAAAGGACCAGGATAGACTAAGTGTCTTTTGCTCTCTCTCCCACTCTCTTTTGCACTCTCTCTCTCCCCCCCCCTTTCTTTTGCTCTCTCTCTCCCCTCTCTTTTGTGCTCTCATTCTCCCCTCTCTTTTGTTCTCTCCCCCCCTCTTTTTTGCTCTCTCTCCCCCTCTCTTTTAGGCTATCCTCCCTCTCTCTTTTGTGCTCTCTCTCCCTCTCTTTTGCTTTCTCTCTCCCCCTCACTTTTGTGCTCTCTCTTTCCTTATCTTTTGCACTCACTCTCTCCCCCCTCTCTTTTGCTCTCTCTCCCCCCCTCTATTTTACTCTTTCTCCCCCCTCTCTTTTGCTCTCTCTCTCCCCCTCTCTTTTGCTCTCTTTCCTCCTCTCTTTTGCTCTCTCCCCCCTCTCGTTTGCTCTCTCTCTCTCTCTCTCTCTCTCTCTCTCTCTCTATCTATCTCTCTCCCCTCTATTTTGCTCTCTCCCCCTCTCTTTTGCCCTCTCTCTCCCCCTCTCTTTTGCTCTCTCTCTCCCCCTTTTCTTTTGCTCTCTCTCCCCTCTCTTTTACTCTCTTTCTCTCTCCCCCTCTCTTTTGCTCTCTTCCCCCCTATTTTGCTCTCTCTCCCCCTCTCTTTTGCTCTCTTTCTCTCTCCCCCTCTCGTTTGCTCTCTCTCCACCCTCTCTTTTGCTCTCTCTCCCCCCTCTTTTACTCTCCCCCCTATCTTTTGCTCTCTTTCTCTCTCCCTCCTCTCTTTTGTTCTCTCTCATCCCCTCTTGTGCTCTCTCCCCACTCTCTTTTGCTCCCTCTCCCCCCTCTTTTGCTCTCTCCCCCTCTCTTTTGCTCTCTCTCCCCCTCTTTTGCTCTCTCTCCCCCTCTTTTTTTCACTCTCTCCCATCTTTTGTTCTCTCTCCCCTCTTTTGCTCTCTCTCCTCCTCTTTTGCTCTCTCCCCCCTCTTTTGTTCTTTCTTTCTTCTTTTGCTCTTTCTCCCTTCTTTTGCTCTCTCTCCCTCTTTTGCTCTCTCTCCCCCCTCTTTTGCTCTCTCTCCCCCTCTTTTTCTCTCTCTCCCCCTCTTATGCTCTCTCTCCCCTCTCTTTTACTTTCTCTCCCCCCTCTTTTGCTTCCCCCCTCTTTTGCTCTCTCCCCCTCTTTTGCGCTCTCTCTTCCCTTTCTTTTGCGCTCTCTCCCCCTCTCTTTTGCTCTCTCTCTCTCTCCTCATCTCTTTGCTAATTTCTCCCCTGTCTTTTGCTCTATCTTCCCCTTCTCTTTTGCTCTCTTACTTTCTCCCCCCTCTCTTTTGCTCTCTGCCCACCCTTTTTTACTCTTTCTCCCCCCTCTTTTGCTCTCTCTCCCCCTCTTTTGTTCTCTCTCTCTCCTCTTTTGCTCTCCCCCTCTTTTGTTCTCTCCTCCTCTTTTGCTCTCTCTCTCCCCTCTTTTGCTCTCTCTCTTCTTTTGCTCTCCCCTTTCTTTTGCTCTCTCTCCCCCTCTTTTGCTTTCTCTCCCCCTTCTTTTGCTCTCTCTCCCCCTCTTTTGTTCTCTCTCTCCCCTCTTTTGCTCTCTCTCCCCTCTTTTGTTCTCCTCCTCTTTTGCTCTCTCTCCCTCTTTTGCTCTCTCTTCCTCTTTTGCTCTCTCTTCCCCTCTTTTGCATTCTCTCCCCCCTTTTGCGCTCTCTCCCCCTCTTTTGCTCTCTCTCTTCTTTTGCTCTCCCCTTTCTTTTGCTCTCTCTCCCCCTCTTTTGCTTTCTCTCCCCCTTCTTTTGCTCTCTCTCCCCCTCTTTTGTTCTCTCTCTCCCCTCTTTTGCTCTCTCTCCCCTCTTTTGTTCTCCTCCTCTTTTGCTCTCCCCCCTCTTTTGCTCTCTCTCCCTCTTTTGCTCTCTCTTCCTCTTTTGCTCTCTCTTCCCCTCTTTTGCATTCTCTCCCCCCTTTTGCGCTCTCTCCCCCTCTTTTACTCTCTCTCCCCCTCTCTTTTGCTCTCTTTCTCTTCCCCCCTCTCTTTTGCTCTCTTTCTCTCTCCCCCCTCTCGCTTGTTCTCTCTCCCTGTCTCTTTTGCTTTCTCTCCACCCTTTCTTTTGCTCTCTCTCCCCCTCTTTGTACTCGCTATCCCCTATATTTTGCTCTCTTTCTCTCTCCCCACTCTCTTTTGCACTCTCCCTTCCCCTTTGTGCTCTCTCTCTCCAATCTCTTTTTCTCCCTCTCCCCCTCTTGTGCTCTCTCTCCCCTCTCTTTTGCTCTCTCTCCCCCTCTTTTGCTCTCTCTCCCCTTCTTTTGTTCTCTCTCTCTCTCTCCTCTTTTGTTCTCTCTCTCCTCCTCTTTTTCTCTCTCCCCCCTTTCTTGCTATTTCTCCCTTCTTTTGCTCTCTCTCTCCCTCTTGTGCTCTCCCCCCTCTTTTGCTCCCTCTCCCCCTCTTGTGCTCTCTCTCCCCTCTCTTTTGCTCTCTCTCCCCCTCTTTTGCTCTCTCTCCCCATCTTTTGTTCTCTCTCTCCTCCTCTTTTTCTCTCTCCCCCCTTTTTTGCTCTTTCTCCCTTCTTTTGCTCTCTCCCCCTCTTTTGCTCTCTCTCTCCCTCTTGTGCTCTCCCCCCTCTTTTGCTCTCTCTCCCCTCTCTTTGCTCTCTCTCCCCCTCTTTTGCTCTCTCTCCCCCCTCTTTTGCATTCTCACTTCCCTTTCATTTGTGCTCTCTCCCCCTCTCTTTTGCTCTCTCTGTCCCCAACTCTTTTGCTCTCTCGGTTCCCCCTCTCTTTTGGTCTATCTCCCCCTCTCTTTTGCTCTCTTTCTCTCTCCCCCTCTCTTTTGCTCTCTCTCCCCCTCTCTTTTGCTCTCTCTCCCCCCTCTTTTGCTCTCTCTCCCCTCTCTTTTGCTCTCTCCCCCCTCTTTTGCTCTCTCTCCCCCTCTTTTATTCTAACTCTCCCCTCTTTTGCTCTCTCTCCCCTCTATTGCTCTCTCCTCCTCTTTTGCCCTCTCCCCCCCCCCTCTTTTGCTCATTTCTCCCCTCTCTTTTGCTCTCTCTTCGTCCTCTCTTTTGCTCTCTTTCTCTCTACCCCCTCTCTTTAGATCTCTCTTCCCCCTCTTTTGCTCTCTCTCCCCCTCTCTGTTGCTCTCTCTTCCCCTTTTTTGCTCTCTCCTCCTCTTTTGCTTTCTCTCCCTTCTTTTGCTCTCCTCATCTTTTGCTCTCTCTCCCCCTCTTTTGCTCTCTCTCCCTCTTTTGCTCTCTCTTCCTCTTTTGCTCTCTCTTCCCCTCTTTTGCTCTCCATCCCCCTCTTTTGTGCACTCTCCCCCTCTTTTACTCTCTCTCCCCCCTCTTTTGCTCTCTCTCCCCCATCTTTTGCTCTCTCTCCCCCCTCTTTTGCTCTCCCCCTCTTTTTCTCTCTCTCCCCCCCTCTTTTGCTCATTTCTCTCCTCTCTTTTGCTCTCTCTTCCCCCTCTCTTTTGCTCTCCTTCTCTCTCCCCCTCTCTTTTGCTCTCTCCCCTCTCTTTTGCTCTTTCTCCCCCTCTCTTTTGCTCTCTCCCCCTCTCTTTTTTCTCTCTCCCCCTCTTTTGTTCTCTCTCTTCCCTCTTTTGCTCTCTCTTCCTCTCTTTTGCTCTCCTTCTCTCTCCCCTCTCTTTTGCTCTCTCTCCCCTCTCTTTTGCTCTCTCTCCCCCTCTCTTTTGCTCTCTCCCCCCTCTTTGCTCTCTCTCCCCCTCTTTTGCTCTCTCTCCTTTCTTTTGCTCTCCCCTCTCTTTTGCCCTCTATCCCCTTCTTTTGCTCTCTCTCCCCCTTCTTTTGCTCTCTCTCCCCCTCTTTTGTTCTCTCTCTCTCCCCTCTTTTGCTCTCTCTCCCCACTCTTTTGCTCTCTCCCCCTCTTTTGCTCTCTTTCCCCCTCTTTTGCACTATCTCCCCCTATTTTACTCTCTCCCCCCTCTTTTGCTCTCTATCCCCCTCTTTTGCTCTCCCCCCTCTTGTGCTCTCTCTCCCTTCTCTTTTCCTCTCTCCCCCTCTTTTGCTCTCTCTCCCCCCTCTGTTGCTCTCTCTCCCCCTCTTTTGCTCTCTCTCCCACCTCTGTTGCTCTCTCTCCCCCTCTTTTGCTCTCTCTCCCACCTCTCTTTAGTGCTCTCTCTCCCCCTCTCTTTTGCGCTCTCTCTCCCCCCTCTCTTTTAATATCTCTGTCTCTTCCACCTCTCTTTGGTGCTCTCTCTCCCCTTTCTTTTGCTCTCTCTCTCTCCCTCTCTCTTTTGCTCTCTCTCTCTCTCTCCCACCTCTCTTTTGCTCTCTCCCCCCCCTCTCCCCCCTCTCTTGCTCTCTCTCTCCTCCTCTCTTTTGCTCTCTCTCCCCCCTCTCTTTTGCTCTCACTCTCCCACCTCTCTTTAGTGGTCTCTCTCAACCTCTCTTTTGCGCTCTCTCTCTCCCCTCTCTTTTGCTCTCTCTCTCTCCCACCTCTCTTAAGCGCTCTCTCTCCCCCTCTTTTGCTCTTTCTCCCCCTCTTTTGCTCTCTCTCCCCCTGTCTTGCTCTCTCCCCCCCTCTCTTTTGCTCTCTCTCCCCCTCTCTTTTGCTCTCTCTCTCTCTCTCCCCCACCTCTCTTTAGTGCTCTCTCTCCCCCTCTCTTTTGATTTCTCTCTCTTCCACCTCTCTTTTACGCTCTCTTTCCCCATTTCGTTTGCTCTCTCTCCCCCCTCTCTTTTGCTTCCTCTCTCCCCCTCTCTTTTTCTCTTCTTTCCCCCTCTCTTTTGCCCTCCCTTTTCCCCTCTCTTTTGCTCTCTCTCCCCCTCTTTTTTGCTCTCTCTATCCCCTCTCTTTTGCTCCCTCTCTCCCCCCTTTTTTGCTATTTCTCCCCCCTATTTTGCTTTCTCTCTCCCTCTTTTGCTCACTCTCCCCTCTCTTTTGCTCTCTCTCTCTCTCTCCTCCTCTCTTTTCCTCTCTCCCATCTCTTTTGCTCTCTCTCTCCCACCTCTCTTTTGCTCTCTCTCTCTTCCTTTCTTTTGCTCTCTCTCTCCCCCCTCTCTTTTGCTCTCCCTACCTCTCTCTTTATCACGCTCTCTCCCTCTCTCTTTTGCTCTCCCACCCCCTTCTCTTTTGCTTTCTCTCTCTCCCACATCTCTTTTATGCTCTCTCCCCCTCTCTTTTGCTCTCTCTCTCCCCATTTCTTTTGCTCTCTCCCCCTCTCTTTTGCTCTCTCCCCCCTCTCTTTTGCTCTCTCTCCCCCCTCTCATTTGTTCTCTCTCCCCTCTTTTTTGCTCTCGATCTCTCTCTCCCTCCTTTGCTCCCTCTCTTTTGCTCTCTCTCCCCCTCTTTTGCTCTCTCTCTCTCCCCCTCTTTTGCTCTCTCCCCCTTTTTGCTCTCTCTTCCCCCTCTTTTGCCCTCTCTCTCCCCTCTTTTGTTCTCACTCCCCCCTCTTTTGCTCTCTCTCCCCCCTCTTTTGCTCTCTCTCTCTCCTCCTCTTATGCTCTCTCTCTCCCCCTATTTTGCTCTCTCCCCCTCTACTGCTCTTTCTCCCCTCTCTTTTGCTCTTGCTCCCCCCTCTTTTGCTCTTGCTCCCCACTCTTTTGCTCTCTCTCCCCCCTCTTTTTCTCTCTCTCTCCCCCTCTTTTGCTCTCTCTCCCCCCTCTTTTGCTCTTTCTCCCCCCTCTTTTGATCTTTCTCTCCTCTCTTTTGCTCTCTCTCTCCCCACTCTTTTGCTCTCTGTCTCCTCTCTTTTGCTCTCTATTCCCCTCTTTTGCTCTCTCTCCCCCCTCTTTTGCTCTCTATTCCCCTCTTTTGCTCTCTCTACCCTCTCTTTTGCTCTCTCTCCTCCATCTTTTGCTCTCTCTCCCCCCTCTTTTGCTCTCCCCCCCTCTTTTTCTCTCTCTCCCCCCTCTTTTGCTCGTTTCTCTCCTCTCTTTTGCTCTCTCTTCCCTCTCTCTTTTGCTCTCCTTCTCTCTCCCCCTCTCTTTTGCTCTCTCCCCTCTCTTTTGCTCTTTCTCCCCCTCTCTTTTGCTCTCTTCCCCCCTCTTTTTTTCTCTCTCCCCCCTCTTTTGCTCTCTCTCCCCCTCTCTTTTGCTCTCTCTCCCCTCTCTTTTGCTCTCTCTCCCCCTCTCTTTTGCTCTCTCTCCCCCTCTTTTGCTCTCTCTCCTTTCTTTTGCTCTCCCCCTCTCTTTTGCTCTCTATCCCCTTCTTTTGCTCTCTCTCCCCCTTCTTTTGCTCTCTCCCATTCTTTTGTTCTCTCTCTCCCCTCTTTTGCTCTCTCTCCCCTTTTTTGCTCTCCTCCTCTTTTGCTCTCTCTCCCCCCTCTTTTGCTCTCTCCCCCTCTTTTGCTCTCCCCCCCTCTTTTGCTCTCCTCCTCTTTTGCTCTCTCTCCCCCCTCTTTTGCTCTCTCCCCCTCTTTTGCTCTCCCCCCCTCTTTTGCGCTATCTCCCCCTTTTTACTCTCTCCCCCCCTCTTTTGCTCTCTATCCCCCTCTTTTGCTATCCCCCCTCTTGTGCTCTCTCTCCCTTCTCTTTTCCTCTCTCCCCCTCTTTTGCTCTCTCCCCCCTCTTTTGCTCTCTCTCCCCCTCTTTTGCTCTCTCCCCCACCTCTCTTTAGTGCTCTCTCTCCCTCTCTCTTTTGCGCTCTCAATCCCCCCTCTCTTTTGCTATCTCTGTCTCTTCCACCTCTCTTTGGTGCTCTCTCTCTCTCCCCTTTCTTTTGCTCTCTCTCTCTCCCTCTCTCTTTTGCTCTCTCTCTCTCCCACCTCTCTTTAGCACTCTCTCTCCCCCCTCTTTTGCTCTCCCCCCCCTTTCCCCCCCCCCCTCCCCCCTCTCTTGCTCTCTCTCCCCCCTCTCTTTTGCTCTCTCTCCCCCTCTTTTTCTCTCTCTCCCACCTCTCTTTTGTGCTCTCTCTCCCCCTATCTTTTGCGCTCTCTCTCCCCCCTCTTTTGCTATCTCTGTCTCTTCCACCTCTCTTTGGTGCTCTCTCTCTCTCCCCTTTCTTTGGCTCTCTCTCTCTCCCTCTCTCTTTTGCTCTCTCTCTCTCTCTCTCTCTCTCCCACCTCTCTTTAGCACTCTCTCCCCCCCTCTCCCCCCCTCTCTTGCTCTCTCTCTCCCCCTTTCTTTTGCTCTCTCTCCCCCCTCTCTTTTGCTCTCTCTCCCCCCTCTTTTGCTCTCTCCCCCTCTTTTGCTCTCTCCCCCCTCTTTTGAGCTATCTCCCTATATTTTGCTATCCCCCCCTCTTGTGCTCTCTCTCCCTTCTCTTTTCCTCTCTCCCCCTCTTTTGCTCTCTCTCCCCCTCTTTTGTTCTCTCTCCGCCTCTTTTGCTCTCTCTCCCACCTCTCTTTAGTGCTCTCTCTCTCCCTCTCTCTTTTGCGCTCTCACTCCCCCCTCTCTTTTGCTATCTCTGTCTCTTCCACCTCTCTTTGGTGCTCTCTCTTTCTCTCCTCTTTCTTTTGCTCTCTCTCTCTCCCTCTCTCTTTTGCTCTCTCTCTCTCTCTCTCTATCTCTCCCACCTCTCTTTAACACTCTCTCTCCCCCCTCTTTTGCTCTCTCCCCCCCTTTCCCCCCTCTCTTGCTCTCTCTCTCCCCCTCTCTTTTGCTCTCTCTCCCCCCTCTCTTTTGCTCTCTCTCTCACTTTCCCACCTCTCTTTAGTGGTCTCTCTCCCCCTCTCTTTTGCGCTCTCTCTCTCCCCTCTCTTTTGCTCTCTCTCTCCCACCTCTCTTTAGCGCTCTCTCTCCCCCCTCTTTTGCTCTTTCTCCCCCTCTTTTGCTCTCTCTCCCCCTCTCTTGCTCTCATTCCCCCCTCTCTTTTGCTCTTTCTCCCCCTCTCTTTTGCTCTCTCTCTCTCCCCCACCTCTCTTTAGTGCTCTCTCTCCCCCTCTCTTTTGATTTCTCTCTCTTCCACCTCTCTTTTATGCTCTCTTTCCCCATCTCGTTTGCTCTCTCTCCCCCCTCTTTTGCTTCCTCTCTCCCCCTCTCTTTTGCTCTTCTTTCCCCCTCTCTTTTGCTCTCCCTTTCCCCCTCTCTTTTGCTCTCTCTCCCCCTCTTTTTTGCTCTCTCTATCCCCTCTCTTTTGCTCCCTCTCTCCCCCCTTTTTTGCTATTTCTCCCCCCTCTTTTTCTCTCTCTCCCCCTCTTTTGCTTTCTCTCTCCCTCTTTCGCTCACTCTCCCCTCTCTTTTGCTCTCTCTCTCTCCTCCTCTCTTTTCCTCTCTCTCTCTCCCCTCTCTTTTGCTCTCTCTCTCTCTCACCTCTCTTTTGCTCTCTCTCTCTTCCTCTCTTTTGCTCTCTCTCACCTCTCTCTTTTTCTCTCCCTACCTCTCTCTTTATCACGCTCTCTCTCCCCCTCTTTTGCTCTCTCCCCCCTCTTTTGCTCTCTCTCCCCCTCTTTTGCTCTCTCTCCCCCTCTTTTGCTCTCTCTCCTCCCTTTTTCTCTCTCTCCCCCTCTTTTGCTCTCTCTCCCCCCTCTTTTGCTCTTTCTCCCCCCCTCTTTTGGTCTTTCTCTCCTCTCTTTTGCTCTCTCTCTCCCCACTCTTTTGCTCTCTGTCTCCTCTCTTTTGCTCTCTTTCCCCTCTTGTGCTCTCTCTCCCCCTCTTTTGCTCTCTCTCCCCTCAATTTTGCTCTCTATTCCCCTCTTTTGCTCTCTCTCCCCTCTCTTTTGCTCTCTCTCCCTCATCTTTGGCTCTCTCTCCCCCCTCTTTTTCTCTCTCTCCCCCCTCTTTTGCTCGTTTCTCTCCTCTCTTTTGCTCTCTCTTCCCCCTCTCTTTTGCTCTCCTTCTCTCTCCTCCTCTCTTTTGCTCTCTCCCCCCCTCTTTTTTTCTCTCTCCCCCTCTTTTGTTCTCTCTCTTCCCTCTTTTGCTCTCTCTCCCCCTCTTTTGCTCTCCTTCTCTCTCCCCTCTCTTTTTGCTCTCTCTCCCCTCTCTTTTTTTCTCTCTCTCCCCCTCTCTTTTGCTCTCTCTCCCCCTCTCTTTTGCTCTCTCTCCCCTCTCTTTTGCTCTCTCTCCCCCTCTCTTTTGCTCTCTCTCCCCCCTCTTTTACTCTCTCTCCCCCTCTTTTGCTCTCTCTCCTTTCTTTTGCTCTCTCCTCTCTTTTGCTCTCTATCCCCTTCTTTTGCTCTCTCTCCCCCTTCTTTTTCTCTCTCTCCCCCTCTTTTGTTCTCTCTCTCCCCTCTTTTGCTCTCTCTCCCCCCTCTTTTGCTCTCTACCCCTCTTTTGCTCTCTATCCCCTTCTTTTGCTCTCTCTCCCCCTTCTTTTTCTCTCTCTCCCCCTCTTTTGTTCTCTCTCTCCCCTCTTTTGCTCTCTCTCCCCCCTCTTTTGCTCTTTACCCCTCTTTTGCTCTCCCCTCCTCTTTTGCGCTATCTCCCGCTATTTTACTCTCTCCCCCCTCTTTTGCTCTCTATCCCCCTCTTTTGCTCTCCCCCCCTCTTGTGCTCTCTCTCCCTTCTCTTTTCCTCTCTCCCCTCTTTTGCTCTCTCTCCCCCCTCTTTTGCTCTCTCTCCCCCTCTTTTGCTCTCTCTCCCACCTCTCTTTTGTGCTCTCTCTCCCCCTCTCTTTTGCTATCTCTGTCTCTTCCACCTCTCTTTGGTGCTCTCTCTCTCTCTCCCCTTTCTTTTGCTCTCTCTCTCTCTCTCCCTCTCTCTTTTGCTCTCTCTCTCTCTCTCTCTCTCTCTCCTACCTCTCTTTAGCACTCTCTCTCCCCCTCTCCCCCCTCTCTTTTGCTCTCTCTCTCCCCTCTCTTTTGCTCTCTCTCTCACTCTCCCACCTCTCTTTAGTGGTCTCTCTTCCCCTGTCTTTTGCGCTTTCTCTCTCCCCTCTCTTTTGCTCTCTCTCCCACCTCTCTTTAGCGCTCTCTCTCCCCCCTCTTTTGCTCTTTCTCCCCCTCTTTTGCTCTCTCTCCCCCTCTCTTGCTCTCTCTCCCCCCCTCTCTTTTGCTCTCTCTCCCCCTCTCTTTTGCTCTCTCTCTCTCCCCCCCATCTCTCTTTAGTGCTCTCTCTCCCCCTCTCTTTTGATTTCTCTCTCTTCCACCTCTCTTTTACGCTCTCTTTCCCCATCTCATTTGCTCTCTCCCCCCCTCTCTTTTGCTTCCTCTCTCCCCCTCTCTTTTGCTCTTCTTTCCCCCTCTCTTTTGCTCTCCCTTTCCCCATCTCTTTTGCTCTCTCTCCCCCTCTTTTTTGCTCTCTCTATCCCCTCTCTTTTGCTCCCTCTCTCCCCCCCTTTTTTGCTATTTCTCCCCAATCTTTTTTTCTCTCTCCCCCTCTTTTGCTTTCTCTCTCCCTCTTTTGCTCACTCTCCCCTCTCTTTTGCTCTCTCTCCTCCTCTCTTTTCCTCTCTCTCTCTCCCCTCTCTTTTGCTCTCTCTCTCTTCCTCTCTTTTGCTATCCCTACCTCTCTCTTTATCATGCTCTCTCCCTCTCTCTTTTGCTCTCCCACCCCCTTCTTTTTTGCTTTCTCTCTCTCCCACATCTCTTTTATGCTCTCTCCCCCTCTCTTTTGCTCTCTCTCTCCCCACTTCTTTTGCTCTCTCCCCCTCTCTTTTGCTCTCGATCTCTCTCTCCCTCCTTTGCTCCCTCTCCCCCTCTCTTTTGCTCTCTCTCCCCCCTCTTTTGCTCTCTCTCCCCCCTCTTTTGCTCTCTCCCCCTTTTTGCTCTCTCTCCCCCCTCTTTTGCCCTCTCTCTCCCCCTCTTTTGCTCTCACTCCCCCCTCTTTTGCTCTCTCTCCCCCTCTTTTGCTCTCTCTCTCCCCTCCTCTTTTGCGCTGTCTCCCCCTATTTTACTCTCTCCCCCTCTCTTTTGCTCTCTATCCCCCTCTTTTGCTCTCCCCCCCTCTTGTGCTCTCTCTCCCTTCTCTTTTCCTCTCTCCCCTCTTTTGCTCTCTCTCCCCCCTCTTTTGCTCTCTCTCCCCCTCTTTTGCTCTCTCTCCCACCTCTCTTTTGTGCTCTCTCTCCCCTCTCTTTTGCTATCTCTGTCTATTCCACCTCTCTTTGGTGCTCTCTCTCTCTCTCCCCTTTCTTTTGCTCTCTCTCTCTCTCCCTCTCTCTTTTGCTCTCTCTCTCTCCTACCTCTCTTTAGCACTCTCCCCCCTCTCCCGCTCTCTCTCTCCCCCTCTCTTTTGCTCTCTCTCCCCCCTCTCTTTTGCTCTCTCTCTCACTCTCCCACCTCTCTTTAGTGGTCTCTCTCCCCCTGTCTTTTGCGCTTTCTCTCTCCCCTCTCTTTTGCTCTCTCTCCCACCTCTCTTTAGCGCTCTCTCTCCCCCCTCTTGTGCTCTTTCTCCCCCTCTTTTGCTCTCTCTACCCCCTCTCTTGCTCTCTCTCCCCCCCTCTCTTTTGCTCTCTCTCCCCCTCTCTTTTGCTCTCTCTCTCTCCCCCACCTCTCTTTAGTGCTCTCTCTCCCCCTCTCTTTTGATTTCTCTCTCTTCCACCTCTCTTTTACGCTCTCTTTCCCCATCTCATTTGCTCTCTCTCCCCCCTCTTTTGCTTCCTCTCTCCCCCTCTCTTTTGCTCTTCTTTCCCCCTCTCTTTTGCTCTCCCTTTCCCCCTCTCTTTTGCTCTCTCTCCCCCTCTTTTTTGCTCTCTCTATCCCCTCTCTTTTGCTCCCTCTCTCCCCCCTTTTTTGCTATTTCTCCCCAATCTTTTTTTCTCTCTCCCCCTCTTTTGCTTTCTCTCTCCCTCTTTTGCTCACTCTCCCCTCTCTTTTGCTCTCTCTCCTCCTCTCTTTTCCTCTCTCTCTCTCCCCTCTCTTTTGCTCTCTCTCTCTTCCTCTCTTTTGCTCTCTCTCCCCCCTCTCTTTTGCTCTCCCTACCTCTCTCTTTATCACGCTCTCTCCCTCTCTCTTTTGCTCTCCCACCCCCTTCTTTTTTGCTTTCTCTCTCTCCCACATCTCTTTTATGCTCTCTCCCCCTCTCTTTTGCTCTCTCTCTCCCCACTTCTTTTGCTCTCTCCCCCTCTCTTTTGCTCTCTCCCCCCTCTCTTTTGCTCTCTCTCCCCCCTCTCATTTGTTCTCTCTCCCCTCTTTTTTGCTCTCGATCTCTCTCTCCCTCCTTTGCTCCCTCTCCCCCTCTCTTTTGCTCTCTCTCCCCCCTCTTTTGCTCTCTCTCTCCCCCTCTTTTGCTCTCTCTCCCCCTTTTTGCTCTCTCTCCCCCCTCTTTTGCCCTCTCTCTCCCCCTCTTTTGCTCTCACTCCCCCCTCTTTTGCTCTCTCTCCCCCCTCTTTTGCTCTCTCTCTCTCCCCCTCTTTTGCTCTCTCTCCCCCTATTTTGCTCTCTCTCCCCCTCTATTGCTCTTTCTCCCCCCTCTTTTGCTCTTGCTCCCCACTCTTTTGCTCTCTCTCCCCCCTCTTTTTCTCTCTCACCCCTCTTTTGCTCTTTCTCCCCTCTCTTTTGGTCTTTCTCTCCTCTCTTTTGCTCTCTCTCTCCCCACTCTTTTGCTCTCTGTCTCCTCTTTTTTGCTCTCTTTCCCCTCTTGTGCTCTCTCTCCCCCTCTTTTGCTCTCTCTCCCCCCTCTTTTGCTCTCTATTCCCCTCTTTTGCTCTCTCTCCCCCCTCTTTTACTCTCTCCCCTCTGTTTTGCTCTCTCCCACCCCTCTTTTGCTCTTTCTCCCCTCTTTTGAGTGCTCTTGTAGCCACGCCCACTCCCAACTGACCATGCCCCCACGACGGCCACTCCTGTAGGCCACGCCCCATCACACATGCTCCCACCTGGCTACCCCGCGTTTGCCCACCCTCAAGGCCAGATATGTTTGTCCTCTTGCAGTCTCTACTGTGCATGACTGCATCTGACAAACATACCTGGCCTTTAATTATATAGGATGTCTGTTTGCTCCGAGCAGCCTTCCAAGGAAGTTGCACCTCTACCCCAGAGACTAAGAAAAGGAAGATGGAAAACTGTTGGTTCAGGAAAGGTAAGAACAGTAGATCAAATACATACTCCTAATTCTCTGCCTTTGAAAATCTCCTATGTTGCTCTTACTGCTGATACCTGTGATGAAGAGACCACAGCTGAATTAAAAATGTTGCCTCAGCAGATGAATGGGACATTGCCCCGTTACAAAAAGAGCATTGTAGTGACTAAAAGTAAGCTGAGGTTACTTGGAAACCGGTCCCTCAGAAGTTTACAGGTATAATACATGCTGCGGTGTGCATTTCCTTGATTAAAATTTATGCCTGACTCTGTGAGATTTGTTTGTATTTTATTTGATCTGTTTTTATACATATACATTTTTAATGTTGTAATAAATCCTTGGAATACATGTTCCGGTCTATGCCACTGGGATTTTAAATAACATCTATAACTTAGAGCTATAGAAGCTCTCCCCCATGTGAGTACCATTCATTTGGATAGGGATATCATTTTATATGTAAACTGTTTTGCACAATGGGGCACATTTATCAAGCTCCATACCCCGTGTTTCTGGCGAGCCTTCAGGCTCACTAGAAATACAAGTTATGAAGCAATGGTCTAAAGACTGCTGCTCTGAGGTGGCAGACAGACATCGTCAGAAATCAACCCTATCCAATATGATCTGGTTGATTGACACCCCCTGCTAGTAGCCGATTGGCCGTGAATCTGCAGGGGCGGCATTGCACCATCAGTTCTAAAGAACTGCTGGTGCAATGATAAATGCTGACAGTGTATGCTGTCGGCATTTATCGATGTGCAGCGGACATGATCTATATATCGGATCATGTCCGCTCGCACAATGTTAAATCAGCCCCTATGTCTATGTTTCTATCTTTTTGAGGAAACCACCCTAAGACATTATTATAACAGAAAAATTCAGGAAAATTAAGTGGACTTTCTACTTCTATTTTCATATACGGTGAATTATAATTTAAGTATATGTTTTGCATTTCTATCTATGCACTGTGCTTGTTTGATCACATTTTTTATTTGCTTTGTTGTATCACTTACATAGAGTGTATTACTTTTAAATACTTTTAAAAACATCAGTGGGAACTGAAAGAGTAGTGGTCAAGTTGTCTGCCTAAGGATTCAACATATAGAGTTCAATTAACCTAATAGCAAGTTAAATTATATTCTGTGTACTGTGTTTGTTTGATCACATTTTTTATACGTATAGTTTCTTTGTTGTATCACTTACACAGAGTGAATCACTATTATGTAAAATGTAATATTACCAAGAGCAAAATTATGCATATAGGATCCAAAAACCCAAAGGTCAATTATAGTCTCAATGGTACATTACTTACTGTAACTAAAGAGGAACAGGACTTGGGAATTATTATTTCAGATGATTGAAAATTTGGTAGACAATGCAGCAGTGCAGCCAGTAAGTCCAGTCAAATACTTGGTTGTGTTAGGAGAGGTATTAGGAGCAGAAATAGCAGGGTTTTTATGCCACTTACAGATCACTAGTAAGGCCTCATCTGGAATATTGTGTACAGTTCTGGAGACCACATCTCCAGAAAGATATATTATTATTATCATTTATTTGTATAGCGCTGACAAATTCCGTAGCGCTGGGTACAGTGATAGGGGTATACAATGACAAGGATTTGTGATAAAATGCAAAACTTAATAAAACTAAACAAATCTAGTACAGGAGGAAAAGGGTCCTGCTCCGGAGAGCTCACAGTCTACAGGTTTAGGGTGCAGAGGCATAAGGTTGGGGTAGCTTGTCACATCGGTTGTAGTTGCAGCAGTGTGTCAGGCAGTTCATGTATTAGTTTGGTTCTGATGAGGGATGGAGGAGAGATGGTAAGACTCTCTGAATAGGTGGGTTTTCAAGGAGCGCCTGAAGCTATACAAGGTTGGAGACAGTCTTATGGAGTGGGGTAGAAAGTTCCAGAGGACAGGAGCAGCACGTGCAAAGTCTTGGAGACGGGAGTGGGACGTAGAGATAACAGGAGTGGAGAGACATAGGTCAGAGTTTGATCGAAGAGGATGGGGTGGGGAATATTTTACGATGAGAGAGGAAATATAGTTGGGAGTTAGACTGTTGAGTGCTTTGTAAGTTAGGATTTATACTTTAAATTGAATTCTGATGTGTATGGGGAACCAGTGTAGAGACTGGCAGAGCGGAGCAGCTGATGTAGATCGGCGACTTAGGTGGATGAGTCTAGCAGAATCATTCATAATAGATTGGAGGGAGGAGAGGTGGTGTTTTGGAAGGCCATTCAGAAGTAGATTGCAATAATCAATGCGTGACAAAATGAGGGAATGAATAAGTATTTTTGTAGTTTTTTGAGTAAGGAAGGGACGAATTCTGGAAATGTTGTGTCGGTGTGAATGGCAGGATTTTGTATATGTGGGCTGAATGTGAGTTCTGAGTGAAGTGTAACCCCAAAACATAGGACCTGGGGTGAGGTGTTGAGAATAGAGTCTCCAACCATCAGAGAAATGTCAGGTGTTGGATGTCTCGAAGAGGAGGGAATAACGACTGGGATCTAAAGTTTAACACAGCAAAGTGTAAAATAATGCATTTAGGGAAGAAAAATCCAAATGTTAATTACAGACTCAATGACACTTTACTGACTGTTACAGATGAGGAACAGGACTTGGGAATTATTATTTCAGATGATTTAAAACTTAGTAAACAATGTAGTAATGCAGCGAGTAAGGCTAGCAGAATGCTTGGATGTATTGGTAGAGGTATTTGCAGCAGAAATAGTAAGGTTCTTATGCCACTTTATAGATCATTAGTTAGGCCTCATCTTGAGTATTGTGTGCAGTTCTGGAGGCCATATCTTCAGAAGGATATTAACAAACTTGAATCTGTGCAAAGGAGGGCTACCAAAATGGTACATGGTCTAAAAAATAAAACTTACCAGGATAGGCTCAATGACCTAAATATGTATAGCTTAGAGGAGAGAAGGGAAAGAGGTGATATGATAGCAACTTTCAAGTACATTAAAGGGTTTAGTAAAACTGAGGCTGTGGGTATTTTACATAAAATGGAAAATTCAAGAACAAGGGGTCATGAGCTCAAGCTAAAGGGTAGTAGATTCAGGAGTAATTTGAGGAAGCACTTCTTTACAGAAAGAGTGATTGATTTATGGAATAAACTTCCTCAAGAGGTAGTAGCAACAAACACTGTGGGGGACTTTAAAAATGCATGGGACAAGCATAAGGCTATCCTACGAACTAGATAAGTTTATACTGTTAGGTAAGGTGGGGCAGACTTGCTGGGCCTATGGCTCTTATCTGCCGTCAATATCTATGTTTCTATGTAATAAGAAGCAGCTCAGTTTTGGACAAATTGAGTTGAAGGTAGTGTGACGACATCCAAGAGGAAATTGCAGAGAGGCAGTTGGAAATCTGGTTGAGTAAAGAGGGAGAGATATCAGGAGAGGAAAGATAGATTTGGGTATCATCAGCATATAAGTGGTACTGGAATCTAAAAGGGGCTATAAGTTTTTCAAGGGAGAATGTATAGAGAGAGAAAAAGCAAGGGACTCAAGACAGAGCCTTGCGGTACTCCAACTGAGAGAGGCATAGGATCACAAGATATGTTGTTAAAGGTAAACTGAAAACAAGCATTTTGAGAGATATGAGGCAAACCAGGAGAGGGCTGTGTCTTGAATGCCAAATGAATGTAGTATTTTTAGGAGGAGAGGATGGTCAACTGTGTCAAAGGCAGCGGACAGTTCAAGAAAAATTAGTAAGGAGTAGTGGCCTTTTGCTGTAGCTGATAAAATTTGTTACTTTAGTAAGAGCGGTTTCTGTTGAGTGTTTAGAGTGGAAACCAGATTGTAGTGGATCAAGAAAGGAGCTAGTTGTGAGAAATTGAGTTAGCCGATTATAGACCAGTTGTTCCAATAATTTTGAAGCAGAGGGAAGTAAGGAGGTGGAAGGGTCAAGCAAGGGATTTTTTTTAGGTTTGGTATTACTGAGGTATGCTTGAAGGTATCAGGAAATGTTCCAGTGGTGAGAGATTGGTTAAAGAGATGAGTTAGGGTAGGGGTTAGTGAAGCAGAGAGAGAGGGAGGAAGTTGTGAAGGAATAGGGTCAAGTGGGCAGGTTGTGAGATGAGCCAAGGATAGGAGTACAGAGACTTCTTCCTCTGTAATAGAAGGGATGGGTAGGATTGCTGGGTTTGCAGTTATCTTTTCTAATGGTGTCAATTTTATTTTTGAAGTGATCAGCAATAATCTGAGCAGTGATGTTGGTAGTGGGCGGGGGTGCAGGCAGACATAGAAGGGAGTTAAAGGATGAGAACAGCTTTCTGGGGTTGGATGCGTGAGATGATGCAAGGGAGGAGAAATAGACTTGTTTGGCCAGGCTGAGCGCAGAGTTGTAGAACTTAAGGATGAATTTATAATGCCGGAAATCAGCACAGGTGTGTGATTTCCTCCACTGCCATTCAGCAGCCCGTGAACATCGCTGAAGATATCTGGTCTGTTTGGTGTGCCATGGTTGCCATTGAGTGATTGATGTACATTGATTTTAGTGCCAAATTATACTGTAAAGCCACAAGGTTTGGGCAAGAGAGGAATGAAATGTTGGAGAGCAGAGGATTCAGTTGAGTGGAAAAGTATGTGAGATCCAAGTCATTTAGATTCCTGCAAGGTAGCAGTTTTTTGGGGGCTTGCAAAGATGTAGTAGCTAGAGTAAAAGAGAAAGTTAGTAGATGGTGGTCAGAGAGAAGAAAGGGAAAGTTAAGGAAGTTGGAAACGGCACAGAGATTAGTGAAGACTAGTCTATAAAGTTGCCTTCAGAGTGGGTTGGAGATGTTGTCAACTGGGACAGGCCAAAAGAGGTGGTAAGGGATAGAAGTTTAGAGGCATCAGGCATGTTAGGATTATCAACGGATATGTTGAAGTCCCCCAAGATGAGAGAAGGGACATTACAAGAGAGAAAATGTGGAAGCCAGGCTTCAAAGTGGTTCAGAAATTGTGATGATAGGCCAGGGGGCCGATAGAAAACTGCAACATGAAGAGCTACAGGGGAGAAGAGGCGGATAGCATAATATATATAAACTAGTAAATGTCAAAAGGAGGGCTACTGAAATCGTACATGATCTAAAATATAAAACATACAAAGAAAGACTCTTTGATCTAAATATGCATAGTTTAGAGTAGATAAGGGAAAGAGGTGATATGATAGAAACCTTCAAATATTTGAAGGGACTTAATAAACTTGAAGCTGAAAGCATTTTCCACAAAAAAAAAAAAAGAAATACCAAAAACAAAGGGTCACAAATTTAAGTTAGAGGCTAGCAGATTCAGGAAAAATGTGAGGAAGCATTGTTTTAATGACAGGGTGGTGGATTCACGGAATAAGCTTCCAAAAGAGGTAATAAACTCAGGGACTGTAAAAGAATAAAAAAATTCTTAGGACATGCATAAGACTATCCTACGAAGACAGTGACATATAATATGGTTAGACTTAATGGGCCTTTTGGTTCTTATCTACCGTCAAATTCTATGTTTCTGTTAATAAGAAATAATTACAAGTTTGCTTTTGAAAAGTAAGCCCAAACAAGGTCCAGACATACTGTATGCTAAGGGGTCTAAAGACCGCTGCTACATAACCTGTCCACCTGCTGGTGCAATGATAAATGCCAACAGTATTTATTGATGTGCAGCGGACATGATACGCTACATCAAATCATGTCCACTCGCACTATAATAAATTGACCCCTAAGTGTTTATGTTACCATGGCACAAAAGAGTATAAAGAGAAATACTGGACAAAAAAATAAAAATAAAGTAGGAAAACAATCATTTAGATTTAGGTTCTTTGGGTGGATTTGGTCCGTGGGTACTCAGAAAAGTAATTTTGCAGGGCCCATGGGTTTTGAGAGGGTTTCACTATGAGGTGTGCTGTGTAGGGGCAACCTATAAGTGTTACAAGGGTCCAATGGTTAGAGAAATATGGTGTGATATGATAGTGCTGTGGTGGGAAAAATGTTTTCGACATGTTTCTGGGATTTAGGCAGGTAGACCCCCACCTCCTTATGGCTGATGGACAGGTAAACAGACTGAGTGTACCCTGTTTGAAAAATGCAGGCGGAAGAGCCTAGTCCATTATTGCTTTCTTGTGTGATGCAGATGTCCACCCATATACTGTCGACAGCTGAAGATGGGGAGAGCTTTTTCCTTTACATTGGCTCTTTCTTGTCCGCCCTAGTATAATTATGCATTATATACGTAATTTTTAAAGTAATCTTAATAAAATATATTTTTGCCATTCTCAAAATAGTCATAATATGAAAGAGGTAATGTAAATTATTTTAACTCTTTTTGAAATTTAAAAGAACTCTCAGATATAATGTTTCTCCAAATTATTCTTAATTGCTAACGTTCATAGCAGGGTCTTTAAATGCACATTCCAGGTTTGCATTGTTTAGTTTGCTTGAAGAACATCAATGTTGTTCTAAATTCCAAACAAAGGAGATGGGAAAATCTTTCATTTTCTCCTTATAAAGCTTATCAAACGTTTCATTTTGTGCTACTGTCAGGGTATTTTTCCAGTCACCTACAATGCCTGGATGGGAAAAAAGGTCACAGATTAAATGACACTCAATGTATTTTATAACAGAGAGACAAATTAAACTTAGTTATAACATTTACTGAACTCTAATGTGTTTATGCAGTCACTGAGTATGGTGGAGGCGCTCCAGCCAGTCTAGAGGGGGTGGTACAAGCATGTTTTTTTTTTTTTTTTAAAGGTATTTTACTTTAAAATATTCGAATCTACTTGAAAATATATTGTTTGTGCTCATAAAAATCTAGCTTTTAGATGAGATTGTTTAGTTATATGTTCTCTTAGCGGCACAATATTATCCATATTGGTTGTGCTCCCAAAATAAGAAAAATAAATGTCATGGTCATTGCAGCTATATATAATGATTTGCTAATAGGGTTTTTCCTTTAGACACCATATTTTACAGCTAATTTAATGACAGAGTCTACCATACAACATTCTTTGGCTTTCTCTTGGCCGGATATAGGATTGTTCATTTCACCCACTGGCTTAATAAATAAAAATGCTGTTTGCTTACAGTGACAGCCTTTATTGGACCAACACATGCATCAAGCAAGATACATAATGTAATGCATCACTGTAGACACCCCTGAACATAAACAGGGGAATTTCCAGGGTACTTGCCAGTACTGACTTAACAGAGTCATTTAAAGAGACCACAATCATTTAAAGGCTAAATAAATTGTGATGGGATCATTAAAATTTAAACATTGTGGCCCTAAATGTATCTACTGTTCTGAAGCTACTACATAGCATGAGATAAAACTAGACTTTAAAAGGACATGACACCCAAAATGTTTCTTTTATGATTCAGCTAGAGCATATAATTTGAAACAGCTTCCAATTTTACTTCTGTTATCAAATTTGTTTCATTCTCTTGGTAACCTTTGTTTAAAATCATACCTAGATAGGCTCAAGAGCAACAATGCACCACTGGGATCTAGCTGAAAACATGGGTGAGCCAATGATATAAGTATATTTTGTACTTTTATAATTACATTAGTTTATCATTATATTTATAAAAAAAAACCTCCTATCTTTTCTATATCCCCACTGGGAACTTCATTTATTTTAAATGTTCTTGTTTACACAACATTTTTATAACCAGCACTTAAAGGGACATGAAACACAACATTTTTCTTTCATGATTCAGATAGAGAGGCCTATTTATCAAATGTCTGTCGGACCTGATCCGACAGTGCGGATCAGGTCCGACAGACATCGGTGAATGCTGAGAGCAATAAACTCTCTGTATTCAGCATTGCAACAGTAGCTCTTGTGAGCTGCTGGTGCAACGCAGATTGGCCGCCAGCAGAGTTGAAACGTGGCGATCTCTGTCCCCCCCCTTACAGCAGGCGGACAGGGTTATGGAGCAGCGATCTTTAGACCGCTGCTTCATAACTGGTGTTTCTGACGAGTCTGAAGACGCTCCAGAAACACGGGCCCTCAAGCTCAATTCGGAGCTTGATAAATGGGTCTCAGAGAATACAATTTCAAACAACTTTCCAATTTACTTCTATTATTTAATTTGCTTCCTTCTCTTGTCATCCTTTGCTAAAAGGTTTATCTAGGCAAGCTCAGGAGCAGCAGAGAACCTAGGTTCTAGCTGTTGATTGGTGGATTGGCTCACCCATGTGTTCAGTTAGAAACCATTAGTGCATTGCTGCTCCTTCAACATATGATACCAAGAGAATGAAACAGATTAGATAATCCAAGTAAATTAGAAAGTTGTTTAAAATGGTATTCTCTATCTGAATCATGAATTAAATTTTTTTGGGTTTCTTGTCCCTTTAAATATTGACATTTACAGTATAGATGTGGATACAAAAGGCAAAGCAGCTATTTCAAATCACAAAATAAATTAAAACAATGTAATACACTCCATCAGAAAACATGGTCTAGATTTATTATACCTGTTTTTCAAAGGTACAGTATTTTGTGCCATTATGCTGTGACAATAACATATATATTTATATGCTATGAAATCAATGGTAGTTCCTTTATAGAAACAAAAATGTTGTTTCATCCACTTGCGCTGGGGTATTATAGGTATAAAGTACATGTGTGTATAATGTCTATTTTATATGCATTAAACTGTAATAATGTTCATTATACATTTTTTTCATTGATTTGTTTCTGCAATCTTTCTGTACCAACCATGTTTGTGCAATCTCACTGTACCAACCATGTTTGTGCAGTCTCACTGTACCAGCCATGTTTGTGCAATCTTACTGTACCAACCGTGTTTCTGCAATCTCATTGTACCAACTGTTTATATGCAATCTCACTGTACCAACCGTGTTTGTACAATCTCACTGTACCAACTGTGTTTGTGCAATCTCACTGTACCAACTGTGTTTGTGCAATCTTACTGTACCAACCGTGTTTCTGCAATCTCATTGTACCAACTGTGTTTGTGCAATCTCATTGTACCAACCGTGTTTCTGCAATCTCATTGTACCAACTGTGTTTGTGCAATCTCACTGTACCAACCGTGTTTGTGCAATCTCACTGTACAAACCGTGTTTGTGCAATCTCACTGTACCAACCATGTTTGTGCAATATTACTGTACCAACCGTGTTTGTGCACTCTCACTGTACCAACTGTGTTTGTGCAATCTCACTGTACCAACCATGTTTGTGCAATCTTACTGTACCAACCGTGTTTGTGCAATCTTCCTGTACCAACTGTGTTTGTGCAATCTCATTGTACCAACCATGTTTGTGCAATCTCACTGTACGAACCATGTTTGTGCAATCTTACTGTACCAACCGTGTTTGTGCAATCTCACTATACCAACTGTGTTTGTGCAATCTCACTGTACCAACAGTGTTTATACAATCTTACAGTACCAACCGAGTTTGTGCAATCTTATTATACCAACCGTGTTTGTGTAATCTTACTGTTGCAACCGTGTTTGTGCAATCTTACTGTACCGACCGTGTTTGTGCAATCCTCCTGTCCTGTACCAACTGTGTTTGTGCAATCTCACTGCAACAATTGTGTTTGTGCAATCTCACTGTACTAACCGTGTTTGTGCAATCTCACTGTACCAACCGTGTTTGTGCAATCTCACTGTACTAACCGTGTTTGTACAATCTCTCTGTACCAACCATGTTTGTGCAATCTCACTGTACTAACCGTGTTTGGGCAATCTCACTGTACCAACCATTTCTGCAATCTTATTGTACAAACCGTGTTTGTGCAATCTCACTGTAACACCTGTGTTTGTGCAATCTCACTGTACCAACCATGTTTGTGCAATCATTCTGTACCAACCGTGTTTGTGCACTTTTCCTGTATCAACTGTGTTTGTGCAATCTCACTGTACTAACCGTGTTTGTGCAATCTCACTGTACCAACCGTGTTTTTGCAATCTCACTGTACCAACCATGGCCTCGCTTCCATTGAGTCGTAATTCAGTTTGCGTGCACTCGCAAACCGATAAATATGCTGTCGGAAGCAATATCGTTTATTGACTGTTTCCAATGGCGCGTTATACCTAGATATCGGCAGCCGGACTTCGGCTGCCGAAAAGATCTTCGCGTCCCATAGAAAGTAATAGAAGCCGTTAATCGATAAATTATACCAGGTTTCCAATGAAAGCGCTAACCGTTAATACATTGTCGGAGGCTGTCGATACATTGACATATATTACCCCCAGCTCAACTAGGTGTAAAAGAGGAAAATTGTGCTTTTTGAGACCTATTTTCTATTGAAATTATAAAACTTGCAAATAATGCAAGTGTTTTAATGTAGAAATAAATTGTTATAAGTAATATTTATTGTTGTCTCATGTATAGAAATAGTTGAACTTATATTCTAATAGAAATATCAGTATATATTTAAATATAATAATATATGCAAGAACATATCTACAGAATGCAAACTAGACCTATGCCTAGGGCAGCAAGAAATATTACTTATATTTATGAAGTGTTAAATATAATTATATTAGAAAATAGTATTTGATTATTAAAAATATGGATGTGTTTTTTTTATTTTTCTTGAGAGGCGATCACAGGTAAGAAGCACGGACGTTAAACGTAAATTCTATAGCGTAAGGTTGGGTTACCTTAGCAACTAATTGATTTTCAAGAAATCCGACGTCAGATGGAAGCGTTAACACAACGTTAACTTACAGCTACACGAAAAGAGCGACTGAGCGCAACACGCTAATCTTTTCAATGGAAACCTGGTACTAAAATGCAGCCATAAATTACTTTTAGCTGTCGGCCGCTTCGGTAGCTTACGGCTCCATTTTTAACGACTCAATGGAAGCGAGGCCCATGTTTGTGCAATCTCACTGTACCAACCATTTCTGCAATCTTATTGTACAAACCGTGTTTGTGCAATCTCACTGTACCAACTGTGTTTGTGCAATCTCACTGTACCAACCGTGTTTGTGCAATCTTACTGTACTAACCGTGTTTCTGCAATCTCATTGTACCAACCATGTTTGTGAAATCTCACTGTACCAACCGTGTTTGTGCAATCTTACTGCACCAACCATGTTTGTGCAATCTTACTGTACCAACCGTGTTTCTGAAATCTCATTGTACCAACTGTGTATATGCAATCTCACTGTACCAACCGTGTTTGTGCAATCTCACTGTACCAACTGTGTTTGTGCAATATTACTGTACCAACTGTGTTTGTGCAATCTCACTGTACTAACCGTGTTTGTGCAATCTCACTGTACTAACCGTGTTTGTGCAATCTCACTGTACCAACCGTGTTTGTACAATCTCACTGTACCAACCATGTTTGTGCAATCTCACTGTACAAACTATATTTATGCAATCTCACTGTAGCAACCGTGTTTGTGCACTCTCACTGTACCAACCGTGTTTGTGCACTCTCACTGTACCAACTGTGTTTGTGCAATCTCACTGTACCAACCATGTTTGTGCAATCTTCCTGTACCAACTGTGTTTGTGCAATCTCATTGTACCAACCATGTTTGTGCAATCTCACTGTACCAACCATGTTTGTGCAATCTTACTGTACCAACCGTGTTTGTGCAATCTCACTATACCAACTATGTTTGTGCAATCTCACTGTACCAACAGTGTTTATACAATCTTACAGTACCAACCGAGTTTGTGCAATCTTATTATACCAACCGTGTTTGTGTAATCTTACTGTTGCAACCGTGTTTGTGCAATATTACTGAACCAACCGTGTTTGTGCACTCTCACTGTACCAACTGTGTTTGTGCAATCTCACTGTACCAACCATGTTTGTGCAATCTTACTGTACCAACCGTGTTTGTTCAATCTTCCTGTACCAACTGTGTTTGTGCAATCTCATTGTACCAACCATGTTTGTGCAATCTCACTGTACCAACCATGTTTGTGCAATCTTACTGTACCAACCGTGTTTGTGCAATCTCACTATACCAACTATGTTTGTGCAATCTCACTGTACCAACAGTGTTTATACAATCTTACAGTACCAACCGAGTTTGTGCAATCTTATTATACCAACCGTGTTTGTGTAATCTTACTGTTGCAACCGTGTTTGTGCAATCTTACTGTACCGACCGTGTTTGTGCAATCCTCCTGTACCAACTGTGTTTGTGCAATCTCACTGCAACAGCTGTGTTTGTGCAATCTCACTGTACTAACCGTGTTTGTGCAATCTCACTGTACCAACCGTGTTTGTGCAATCTCACTGTACCAACCGTGTTTGTACAATCTCACTGTACCAACCATGTTTGTGCAATCTCACTGAACAAACTATATTTATGCAATCTCACTGTAGCAACCGTGTTTGTGCACTCTCACTGTACCAACCGTGTTTGTGCACTCTCACTGTACCAATCGTGTTTGGGCAATCTCACTGTACCAACCATTTCTGCAATCTTATTGTACAAACGGTGTTTGTGCAATCTCACTGTAACAACTGTGTTTGTGCAATCTCACTGTACCAACCATGGCCTCGCTTCCATTGAGTCGTTAAAAATGGAGCCGTAAGCTACCGAAGCGGACGACAGCTAAAAGTAATTTACGGCTCCATTTTAGTACCAGGTTTCCATTGAAAAAATTAGCGTGTTGCGCGCAGTCGCTCTTTTCGGCCGTACGTAAGTTTGCGTTGCCAACCAATGTCGGATTTGTCGAAAAGCGCGCCATAACAAGTGCATTGCCACGGTAACCCGACCTCTGTCTTTAAGAATAACGGTTTGCGCCTGTGCTCTTTACCTGTGATCGCCTCTAGAGAGAAAGACACGGGAGCTAGTTGCGTTGGTAGGAGTTTTGGGTTTTTGAGAGTTATTTGAGAGTTAGTGGAGAGTTTGATATTTTATTTTCATATATTCTTATTGTAGACCTCATATAATATTAGGAACACACACACACATCCATACATTAGTTAATTAACACACATTAGTTTATACACACACACACACACACATACACACTTTTATTTGATACAAACACATTCACATTTTTTTTATTTCATTAACCCCCATATCCCCATCTTCCTTTATTACTCCTTTCATTAATCCCCTTATTCCACTTCCCATCCCCCCTTTGACTACCCTTCCCTTCCTCACTATATAACTTTTTTTTTTTATATACATTTTGGCCATCCTATTTTTTTTTTTTTTACATCCCATATTTTTTGTTTCATTTGACTATATAGCCCACCCCTTTCTTCATTTGCATCCCTTATTATTTTTCTATAATTTTGTTCTAATCCTCCTTAGTTTTTCCTTTTTCATTTACATCCCTTTGTTTATTTTCACCCCCACATTTTATTTTTATTTTGAGGGATATAGAATAGAGATAGTTAGGGTCTAGATAGGTTAGGTAGTTAGTTTTGGGGCTATTTAATTTAGGGTTTAGTTAGGTGAATTAGTGTAGTTAGGTAAGCTAGGGACTTTAGTGTTAGGTTAGAGTTAGGGAGGAAGGAGAAAGGGATGGATAGGCCTAGTGGAGTTGGGAAGGGGGTGGCTAGGGGGAGGGCAGTGGAGAGGGTGGATAGAGGGAGGGGGAGGGGGGGAAGTAGGGAGTAGTATGGGCAGGAATAGGGGCCGAGGTTTGGGTGGAGGATTTGTCCTTCCTCAAACCCTGGCAGAGGAGGGAAGGAGAGAGGGTGGAAGAGGAGTGGAGGTGGGAGGAGTGAGGAGGAGTCAGCCTCAGCTAGGCACAAAAAGAAAAGGGAAAGTGGGGCAGACTGTGGCAAGTGGGGGTGGGGCTGGTGGTAGCCTGTCACAGCCTACAGGGACAGAGGAGGTAGAGAGGGCTGGTCCCCAGTCACAGGAGGGAGAGTCTGTGTCTGCTGGCCCTTCAGGTGTGAAGGGCAGGCTAAGAGAGGAGAGGTACTCTGAGGAGGAGAAGGAGGCTCTTGTTGAGGCCTACTTTGAGAGGGCAGTTCAGCTGGAAACCCTAACCTGAGGCCGGGTGTCCGGAATAAGCTGTGGGAGGAGATTCGAGTGGCAGTCAGCTGCTTAGGACGTAATCGTTCTACTGCCAGCATTAAACACTGCTATCATGACTGCAGGAGGGAAACCAAAGCTAAGCTGGCACAGCAGGCCAAATATGCACGTGGGACAGGTGGTGGTCCTAGCAAGAGAATACACCTAAGGTCATGGGAGGAGATGCTGTCCAATGTCATCTCGGATGAATCTGTTCACGGATGTAAGGGGACAATGGACACCTCTGTGCCACCTGAAGAGGTGTATGAAGGTGAATATTCAATATTAAATATAACCATATATGTGATGTATATATGTTGTATATCATAAATACCCATCTGTGTTTAGCTATGAATCTAAATTTACATAGTTGTATTTAATATGTTCAGCAAGCACTCTGTATTGTATATCTGCTCCGACAAGCAAGAATATTGATAATATAATATCCAAGAATATTAAGCATTTCATATAAATCATGTGTCATTGTCCTTAAAGGGACACTGTACCCAAATTTATTATTTTGTGAATCAGATGCAGCATGCAATTTTAAGCAACTTTCTAATTTACTACTATAATCAATTTCTCTTCGTTCTCTTGCTATCTTTATATGAAAAAGAAGGCATCTAAGCTTTTTTCTAAGTTCAGAACTCTGGACAGCAGTTTTTGATTGGTGGATGCATTTATCCACCAATCAGCAAGGACAACCTAGGTTGTTCACCAAAAATGGGCCACCATCTAAACTTACATTCTTGCATTTCAAATAAAGAAACCAAGAGAATAAAGAACATTTGAAAATAGGAGTAAATCCGAAAGTTGATTAAAATTGCATGCTCTATCTGAAGCACAAAAGAAAATATTTGGGTACAGTGTCCCTTTAACAATGTTCCTTTAAGACACAGTCTATAAAGATTCCTCAGTTATGGTCATATATGCTTGGATTTTATCCCAAACACACTATATGTGTGTGTGTGTGTGTATGTGTGTGTGTGTGTATGTGTGTGTGTGTGTGTGTGTATGTGTGTGTGTGTGTGTGTGTGTATGTGTGTGTGTACATATATACACATAAATATGGAATATAATAGTCTGTATTGTTATGCTACAAAGTAATATATTCTATTAGATAGATAATGTAAACATACCGTATATTTATTTGTAGGTTACGAACAGGAGGAGTATGAAGCTGCACCAACACCACAGCAGGATGTTCCTACATTCACTGAGGAGGATGAGGATATCTATGGTGACACTACCTCCTATATCAGCCTCTTAGAAGATGATATGCAGCAGCCTAGGGCATATGAAGTGGAGGATGTATCATGCCCTTCTCCATCTACCTCGGAGACAACATTTCATGTTTTGGGTTCTGAACCCCAGCAGACTCATCCTCCTCAACAATGGCAGTTCATGCATACTTCGCAGCAACAAATGGCACAGCCCCGACAGCTGCACCCACCGCAGCAGATGATGCACCCCCCACAACATCCTCAGCAGCAGATGATGCACCCCCCACAACATCCTCCTCAGCAGCAGATGATGCACCCCCCACAACATCCTCCTCAGCAGCAGATGATGCACCCACCACGACATCATTATCCTCAGCAGCAGATGATGCACCCACCACAGCAGCATACAGATCTGCATCATCTGTACTATATGCCTCCCACTCCTATGGCACAACAGGAATCCACACCACCACCCACTGCACCCACCAATGTATTGCCAACAGTGCCATCACAGACAACCTCACAGTCACCAATACGGAGAGACAGCCCTGGAACCAGCCAATTATTAGTTCCTGAGACACCAACTGTACAACAGGGTCCGGCACAGTCCCAGCAGGATGATCTACTGAGGCTCATACATAGAGAGCTTAGGCTGTCCAGGCTCCAGCAGCAGCAGGATTTGAGAAGGATACAGAGCCAAATGGACATCCATAATGCCTCACTCGTCCGCCTGGCAGAGGCAGTGGAGAGGCTCGCGGATAGGCCCCAAACTCCATCCTCCCTTGCATCCTCTGTCATCTCCCTGCAGGACCCTGAATCCCGGTTATTAGCCTCACATTCAGCTGGTGGACGTCGCACAAGACGCCACACTGCCCCCCTAAGTACCTCTCCTCCAAAGTCAAAATCCCGCCGCAAGAATTAATTAATATTCTTTTTTTTCCACCCAAGATATATCATATCTAATTTTTGCACTAAAGCACTTTTTTAAGTGCGATTTTCATCTCAGAAATATGCATCCATTTTTCTAATCCAAATTTGAACATATATCTTAATATTATTCTAATAGCTGTTTATCTGCTAAAAATGAACAGCTTTATTCATTTTTATTTCACATGATGTCAATTAATATGCAGGTGTACATTGTTGATAAATTTATGTGTCCTTTTATTGAGGATATTATGCCGTTTAAGAATACTTGGGGATACGTGTCTGAAATTTATACAGTATATGCTCTCTAACATTAGTCAACGTGACATGTGTAAATGTTATGATTTATATTCCACAAGCATATGTTGTTTGCTCCTTCAGATGAAGCTAATAAGGGTTATACAGTTATAGAAGAGTTGAAAAGTAAATACTCCTTCCTGTTGATATGGCCAAATACCTTGCATTCATTCTTATAGTCCTATGCGGAATGTAATATCTGAAATATATACCTATCATGACTAATACCTATCATGACTAATGCACTCCTTTTTGTCAAGATTATTATTCAATATTTAGAATAATTAGATAAATGTATCTTTATGATATTTAAGCACTGATGTATACACAACATATATGTGATTGCCATGATATAGAGGTGATTAATACATTTTAATTGACATCATATGAACAGACACAGACTCTCCCTGGGACCAATGGACAATGCACTTTTAAAATGTTTCAATAACTCCATGTTAAAGACAATACTTCATATCTCTTGAAGTATGTAATATTAAGCACTTATGTATTTTGGTTAATAGTCTAAATATTGCAAATGTATTATCTGCTTTAGCAGACATGACATTACATATATTTTATAAATATTAGTACTATGACACATAACTTTAATGTGTCATCGTTTTGTATTGAATAAATATGATTTTCACATTGAAAATTACATTTGAATGAGGGTAAATCTGTAATAATAAAACTCATCTTCATGATAAACAACTTATTTCCTTTGAATTATTTTTCTATATGTATTGAGATTATATATAGCATCCCTGGGCAAAGGTTTCATTTTGAATAGGTAGATATTTTATTTATTTTTATAATATTTTACCAGGAAAGATACATTGAGATTTCTATAGTTTTCAAGTATGTCCTGGGTCCACAAAACATTGCATTGATACAATGGGTACAATAAAATAAAAAACAATAATAATACACGATATATGCACAAAAATTTAACATAGAACCGGTAGGAAATATATAATCAACAATGACAGGTGCATTCTGTTTTGAGATATGTAGAGAGGGATCTCTTAAAGGATATTAGGCATGGGGAAGGTTTAAAAGTGTGCGGGAGGTCGTTCCATAATTGTGGTGCTTGCATATATTTTTATATGCACATACATATTGAAATTTCTATGACAACATGGGTGCAAATATTCCTATACATAGGACCAATAAATGTAGCATATATAATGTTATTTGTACATTGAAACACTCATAATTTTTTTGTGATTTGCAATTTCAATGAGAAACAGGCCTCAAAAAGCTCTTTTTTCCTCCTTTACACCTAGTTGAGCTGGGGGTAATATTTCTCAATGTATCGACAGCCTCCGACAGTGTATTAACGGTTAGCGCTTTCAATGGAAACCTGGTATAATTTATCGATTAACGGCTTCTATTACTTTCTATGGGACGCGAAAATCTTTTCGGCAGCCAAAGTCCGGCAGCCGATATTGAGGTATAACGCGCCATTGGAAACAGTCGTTAAACGCTATTGCTTTCGACAGCATATTTAACGGTTTGCGAGTGCACGCAAACTGAATTACAACTCAATGGAAGCAAGGCCCATGTTTGTGCAATCATACTGTACCAACCGTGTTTGTGCACTTTTCCTGTATCAACTGTGTTTGTGCAATCTCACTGTACTAACCGTGTTTGTGCAATCTCACTGTACCAACCGTGTTTTTGCAATCTCACTGTACCAACCGTGTTTGTGCAATCTCACTGTACCAACTGTGTTTGTGCAATCTCACTGTACCAAACGTGTTTGTACAATCTCACTGTATTAACCGTGTTTGTGCAATCTCACTGTACTAACCGTGTTTGTGCAATCTCACAGTACTAACCGTGTTTGTGCAATCTCACTGTACCAACCGTGTTTGTACAATCTCACTGTATTAACCGTGTTTGTGCAATCTCACTGTACTAACCGTGTTTGTGCAATCTCACAGTACTAACCGTGTTTCTGCAATCTCACTGTACTAACCGTGTTTGTGTAATCTCACAGTACTAACCGTGTTTGTGCAATCTCACTCTACCAACCATTTCTGCAATCTTATTGTACAAACCGTGTTTTTGCAATCTTACTGTACCAACTGTGATTATGTTATCCTGCTTCGTAGAGTGAGATTAGTTAAACGCATCTTCATGACCACATGACGGGATAAGCCGGTGCTATTGTTTTGTTAGAGATAATAATATCTGGTACTATTAATCTTGTTTCTAAACCACAAACCACATTTTTATTTTTACAATAAATGAACTTAGAAAAAAATGTATAATGGACATTTTACAGTATAACACCTATAAATTACACATCATAGATACATGTACTGTATAGCTATAATGCCCCGAATGTATGACTAATTAATCTACAAGCTGTGCTATTCTTTTGCAAGTGAAAAGGTTAATTTCACCCATGCAAATTGCTACTGTCCTTTCCCACTGTAAAATGGTATTGATGCATAGACTTGTATTGTAAGGGATATTCATGTATTAGTTATTTGCATTTGAATAAGGTGTCACTGGTCGCTTTCTTGGAACTTTATTATGGGTTTTACAGTTTACTTTCATCTCTGATAAGTTTGAACGGGAAAGATTTACTTTAAACTTATTATACAAACGCACAGATGCTTGCAATGTACTCACAGTATTACTTTCACACAAGTTCTTTTGTGGTTCAGACTTTCATATTGACCTTGTTTCTATGTTATTCTTTGTTGAAGAGACATCTAGGTAGGCATCTGAAGCACTACATGGCAGGAAATAGTGCTTTTCTCTAGTGCTCTTGCAAATGGATAAGATTCATGCAAAACAGCTGCCATATAGTGCCCCAGAAATGGGCAGGTTCCTAAGCTTGCGCCCCTGCTTTTCAACAAAAGATACCAAAAGAACAATAAAAATGATAATAGAATTAAATTAGAAAGTGGTTTAAAATTACATGCTCTAGATCAGGGTTCTTCAAACTTTTTTTTCCCAAGACCCAGTGCCATGATACCACCGACATTGGCGACCCTATTTTTATGCTTGGTCTCAAAATTTGAGTAGTATTGTACAACAAGATAGCTGCATTTTTTGGCAAAGTGACTAAAATATTTGTGTACTTTATTCCCGATTATAGTTAAACTTCTCAAACAAGACACACCCCACATACACTCTCATATAACGCACACACCACATACACTCTCATATAACACACACACACCATATAGACTCTCGTATAACACACACACTACATACACTTGCATATAAAACACACACCACATATAACTCTCACATAACACAAACACCATACACTCTCATATAACACACACCACATATAATTCTCAAACACCACATACACTCTCATATAACACAAACACCACATACACTCTCATATAACACATACACTCTCTTACAACACACACACCACACACTCTCATACAACACACACTCTCATACAATAATAACACACACACACCATATACTCTTATACAACATACACTCCCATAAAACACACACACCACAAACTCTCATACAACACACACACACACTACACACTCCGATAAAACACATACAACACACTTCCATACATCAGACACATCACACACTCTCATACAACACACACAGCACACACTCTTATACAACACACACACCACACACTCTCATACAACACATACTCCCATACAACACACACCACACACTCTCATACAACACAAACACTACCCACTGCCATACAACACACACACCACACACTTCCATACATCAGACACACCACACACTCTCATATAACACACACACTCATATTATACACACATACAACACACACACTCTAATGCATTTAGACACACTCGTACAACACACACATCACACACACATTGTCATACATCATAGATACACACACACTCTCATACAACACACACATAAGTTGCGACCTAGAAAACATGGTGTTGCGACCCAGTAATGGGTCCCAACCCGTGGTTTGAAGAACCATGCTCTAGCTGATTCACAAGTGAAAAATTTAGTTTCATATCCCTTTAATGTTAAAGGAAGGAAAACTTTTTTTTAGTTTATTTTTTAAAGGGACAGTCTAGTCAAAATTAAACTAGATAGAGCATGCAATTTTAAGCATCTTTCCAATTTACTTTTATCATCAAATTTGCTTTGTTCTCTTGGTAATCTTTGTTGAATGATAAATCTAGGTGCTAATTTCTAAGCTCTTGAAGGCCGCCTCTTATCTCAGTACATTTTGACAGTTTTTTTTACAGCTAGACAGTGCTAGTTTATATGTGCCATAATATAACAGTGATGGTTATGCTAAACTGGGGAATAGGTAATAAAGGGATTATCTTGCTTTTAAAACAATACAAATGATGGAGTAGTCTGTCCCTTTAATTTATAAAGAGACATTCTAGTGTAAAGATAACATGTTGTATTTCATTACATCATTTTATTTTTTAAACAAATGGCATTTTCACTATGTGTTTAACCTTTGCAGCCATAACAATAAATAAATAATGGCTACCTAGATTTCTAAAACAGAGACTGATGTGATTACTATTTTGACAATGAATTTACAATGTAGGTCCCCCCTCTACAATTACATGTTTCTCTTTTAAATGTTTTCAAATTCCCCTGCAATGATGTGGCTTGTAAAATTAAAATCACATGTGAATGAATGAACGTACCTTTGCGAACAAAATCGCCTTTCTTGTGGTCGAAGATACCATCTGTTACAAATGTATAATTGGCAAGTGGGTCACGTTTCATGTTTCTGAATGTTGCTTTTTCCACTACAATATTCACTGCTTCCTCATCAAGTTCTATCTCCACAAATTTGCAGATTTTCAGCACAGCAGATCGTAGATCCTTAAAACACAGAAAAACATTTAATCTTTCATAAGTAAGTTCTCTATAAAGGTATGAAGATATATATATTTAACAGTTATGGGCTAGACTGCAAGGGGGGCGCTATTTTAACGTGCTTCTGTAAAGGGACAAACTTTACCATTTACGGGCGCACGTTAAATAACCAGCCACTTGTAATGTAGCTCACAGTAGCACTTTGATCGTAGCGCAATTAAAGGGCCACTAAACCCAAAATCTTTCTTTCATGATTCAGATAGAACATACAAATTTAAACAACATTACAATTTACTTCTATTATTTATTTTGCTTCATTTTTTAGATATCCTTATTTGAAGAAAAAGCAATGCACATGAGTGAGCCAATCACATGAGGCTTCTATGTGCAGCAACCAATCAGCAGCTACTGAGCATATGTAGATATGCTTTTCAGCAATGAATATCAAGAGAATAAAACAAATTAGATAATAGAAGAAAATTAGAAAGATGTTTAAAAATGCATTCTCTTTCAAAATCATGAAAGAAAAAATGTGGGTATCATGGCCCTTTAACCAGAGGGCAGACCCCTAATTAATTAAAAAAAAATGTGCACCAATTGTCCCCAAAATAAAGTGTACAGTAGATCAGTTAAAAAATAAAGATGAGCATTATTTTACGTTATAAGAGGTTAAAGTCATGGGATGATGGGAAAAGTGCTTTTATATTGCGGTCTATGGGGACTGTGTTTTCACTGTAAATATACTGTATATGTATATGCTTATATGCATATATATTTATGTGTTAATATGCGTATATACACACATAAACACATAAATACATATGTATAAGCTTATATGCATATATATTTATGTGTTAATATGCGTATATACACACATAAACACATAAATACATATGTATAAGCTTATATGCATATATATTTATGTGTTAATATGCATATATGCACATATAAACACATAAATATATATGCATATTATCATATATATTTTTAATTTCCTGCCCAACTCTGCACAAATTACTCCCTGCGCTGCGCTAGGTTCTTTGCCGTGTATGATGGCATGAAAACGAGGCTAAGTTAAAAAAGGAAGGATAAACACCTTGAGAGTACCCACTAAATCGCTGTACACCTTGTCCCCCTGTTTCCTGGCCGATAGCAGCTCCCTCGGCTTCAGGTGGCAGGGACAAGGGACAGCAAATAAAACCAATATAGATGTGCACCGAGGTGCTTACAATTATCCCAAACGCGTTTCGGCTGTGTTGATCAGCCTTTGTCAATGTGTTTGTCAATTTTTTAAACACTATAGTAGGAATGAGTGCTATATCAAACCCTTAACTTTAGGTTCTCTTACCTGTTAATTTTTCATATGCATATTGAAGGGTTAGCACCGGATTCATTATCCATTTATTCCTCTATACAATATATCTAGTGCCAGTCCTCTAATTCATATCTGAAAATGAGGCTCCCATTGGAGCTTATGGAAGCTTGCTCTGGTGAGCGCAAGGCATCCAGGCTATGTGAATGCTTAATACCAGCATACATTGTGTGCGAAATGCAGTTTTTCCCCCCCACTGGTAATCTAGGCTAAAACTATCAAATGTATTTATATTTGATGTGTCAAACTTGGAGGAAGTACAAATTCCCAATACATTTAGCCACCAATCAGCAAGCGTAACCCAGGTTCTGAACCAAAAATGGGCCGGCTCCAAAGCTTTACATTCCTGCTTTTTAAATAAAGATAGCAAGAGAACGAAGAAAAAGTGATAATGGGAGTAAATTAGAAAGTTGCTTAAAATCAAAAATGGTTTATCTGACTCATTAAAGAAGAAATTTGGGTTTAGTATACCTTTAAAAAGATACCAGCTATTTTACTTTGAAGATTTACCACTCCCAGCAGATCCAAAAAGGACATATTAAGAATTATATTACACAGACCAGCTCTTGAGGTCAAATGTGATAAAGAACTTCCAATTCTACAAGATTAGACAACATTACTATTTTCAGCTTCTCCTAATAAAAGAAACTGATGTATTATAGGGAATATTTTCTGTCATTAAACTGATTTATCTAAATGGATATCTGATTTATATAAATCTCTCTAGGGCATCTCTATTCATGTTGTGGTGGTGAACATTCATGTTTAATACCTAAGGTTTAAAGTAGGAATATAGAATGTCTATATGTGACACTGCCTTATGGAAGAACATTTGCCATAATATTAGTGTTGATATCTACTTATTTTCAGGAGAAGGGTATCTTTGTTCTACATTATTTAGATAACTGAAACTTCCAACTCAAAACATTGAAGAAAACATTTTATATCTGACAAATCTCTTGCCATGCACCTCTATGACAGCCAGAACATCAATGAAAATATTAAGGAAGTGGGCATCAACAATTCACACTGTTAAGCTAGAAGGATGGCCGATGCCTCAATTACACCAGTATTTTTCTGCAACTCAGTCTGTCCTAAAATATATTTTTTCCATCTCACCATCCACAGAGTCAAAATTCAGAAAAGGTCTTCAATTTACAGACTTATGTAGGTCAAAAACAATTTATATCTCATCTGATGAATTACATTTCTTTCATGGTAGCGAGAGTTCACGACCAGTTACATATGGGATATACATTCCTACTAGGAGGAGGCAAAGTTTTCCAAACCTCAAAAGCCTATAAAAACCCTCCCACCTCGTTCATACCTTAGTTTGATGTATAGTCAAGTGGTGATGTGTTTAGAAGGAATAAAAGTCAAAATGAAGAGCAGGGAAAAAAGATGTGCTTAAATAAATAATATAACCCCAAATGGGTGGGGGCTCGTGGACTCTCGCCACCATGAAAGAAATTAATTCATAATATGAGATATAAATTATGTTTTCTTTCCTATAGGTGGCGAGAGTCCACAACCTGCTATGTATGGGATATAATACCAAGATGTGGAAGTCCACGAGTAACAGTAAATGGAGGGATTAAATTAAAAAGAGCTTTTTTCGCTGAGAAATTAAATCCATAACCCAAAAATAATTTCTATTATGACAAACTGAGACAACTGCCTGAAGGACCTTTCTACCAAAGGCTGCTTCTAACTACATCAAAATGGTAAAATTTTGTAAATGTATGGAGAGAATACCAAGTAGGTGCTTTGCAAATTTGATTAACTGAAGCCTTATTCTTAAAAACCCAAGATGTGGTGACCGATCTAGTAGAATGAGCTGTAATTCTTTGTGGCTGACCCACCTCCAAATAAGCTTTGTGAAGCAAAAGTTTCAGCCAAGAGGCTAAAGAAATAGCAGAGGATTTCTGGGCTTTCTTAGGACCAGAAAAAAGAGGAAACAGTGCATAAGTACACATAGAAACATCATTAGATTAATCAGTATGCATTAAAAAATCTAAGCATGAGTCACATAAATGAGCTGAAGAAGCTACTTTAGTTGTTTTACAATAAGCACACTTAGCTTTGGTAGAAAGGTGTTCATAGTAATTCCTATTATAAATTTAGGGACAGATTGGTGTTGCTCCATTACGGCAACATGTTTAATGGAAAAAATTAGATGCAACTATTACTATTATTACCTCCTTAAGGCAAGCTTTTTGAGGAAAAGGAAAAAGATATATGCCTCCTTTATATAGCTTTGCATGGACGTTAAAGTGCTAAGCCATTCAGCCTAGGAAAGCAGTAACCATCAGGGTTCACAATTTTCAATACTAATTTAAAGGAAAAAAATGCGCGCTAGTAGTGTGCGCATCTGTTGATGTGTTGCCCTGTGTGCATAGTATGACACGCTTGTGCGCCAACAGTAACGTATAAGAAAATTGTACAATCTAAGAGCATGAATAATGGCGCACAACCTATTTATTGATCTCCTTTTGTGAAAAAAAGGCACGTGAATCAGACGTGCTCCTGCATACGCATGTAAAGTTTTTGGCTGCAAACCCGATAAATAATTATGTCCCCGGTTTAATGCACGCCTGCATGGGCATGTGAAAATGATCAGGCACGAAAAAATAAAATGCAAGGGGAGTAGCAAGTATCTGTCCCAGGACCATACATACACATATACATATATAGTTAAACTTTTAAACATCTTAAAAGTGCCCATAAATATAGCTGTGAGTGATTATAAAAATACAAAACGTACTTACCCATAGACACTCGACCACTTAGTAGAAGACAGCCAAACCAGTACTGAAACATATCAGCAGAGGTAATGGAATAGGAGTATAACATCTGTAAAGGGAGGCAGAAGACAAGTCTCTGCGACCAAATTTACAGAGAGCCTATAAAGGATTTCCTATGAGGCAAAAACATTGTATCAGTTCTCCAATCACATCCCGTTGACAAGCACAGTACTCTGAGGGGAACTGGGCTTCAATATGCTCAGAAGTGCCTTTCACTGAAGAAATCAAGCACATTGTTATGCTTCATCCACCTCCAACAGAGGCAAAGTATAAACTAAGGTATGAGTGAGGTGGGAGGAGTTTTATAGGGTTTTAAGGTTTGGGAAACTTTGCCTCCTCCTGGTAGGAATGTATATCCCATATGTAACAGGTCATGGACTCTCGTCACCTGTATGAAAGAAACAGATTCTGGCAAAATTGGCTGGGGTGCAACTGGTTATGGGCAATATATAAATGGAAGTTTGAATCCAGATTAATCCAGAGTAAGTAAAATCCTGGCACTGATGAATTTTCAAGGTTTCATACAACAATGCCAAAGTCAATAGTCATGCAGTATTGAAGGAATAGAAGCTACTAAGAATTTATGGGAAATCTAACATTGGATAATATTCCTGCAGATCTGGACTAAGAGGCAGATGATCTAAACATGGTCCGAGTTTATCAGATGGAATAGCAAATTCCCATTTTATGCATAACACCACAATGAGGATATCCAGATGTAGATTTAAAGAATATTCAACAATTGTCAAGCATGTCAGTTCTTTAGCTTTATTCCATCCCACCTGTTGACGTGAGTGAAAGTTTTCTATTACAGATATTCAAACAGAAATATGTCCCGGATTATATGCATGATCAGTAGAGAACATGTGAAGTTTATTGAAATCATTCCACTCTGGCCCAGTTGGCCATGGTATCCATTACTGAGACAATTATCAGAAATGTTTTCATCGCACAGCCGCATGTAACATAAAGGGGTGGAGCCAATCAATGAAAGACTGAGCGGGATGAAAGGTGAGGCTGTACACTGTTTAGCAGTCGACTACCATCCACACATTGGGACCGTCATTTTGGCTTCTTTACCTTGGGAAACTCTTGTGACCCTAAGTGAATTACTATTGCATGTAATATTGTGGCGTTTTTATATATTTTAAAGTTTTTTATAAATCTCCTTTGAAGGTGATTAAATTTAGAGTTAATTGGGTGCCTGGCAGATTAAAACCAGGTGTCCACTGACCTTAGAGCTACTGAAGCACTCACTATGTGAGTAGAATTTTGGCCATACATTCATTGTACATATTGTTACACTGTTGAGTGTTTTTGTTTCTTTAATCAACAAAGAAATTGCTTTATTAGAAATTAATTAATAATAATAATTTCACAAGATCATTACAGTTTATCCTTTGAATTACATTTACTTTATTTTAATTACGTATTTTTTTGGTATGATTATTAATACTCTTTTATTCAAAATTATCAGTAGAATCACTGTGTATAATTCTGGTACTTTCAAAAATACGTTTTTTTCAACCATAATCCTCAAAAGATATTGGTGACTTGGTTTCAATTGCAGCAGCTACATATTCCTGCTCCAATTATCCGTACTTCAGTCATGAAAAAAAATCTACCTCTTCAGCTTATATCGTAGTTTGGGATATTTTATTTTTCAAATGTAATCATTCAACACAACCTTTGTACATCAGATATTACTATGATACAATCTTTTGGAGTTTTTGTATGCACTTATCTGCAAGGCCTTAGTTTCAACTTTTTGAAGCTTTAAGTCTCAATTATTTCAGCTACAGCAGTTATTAAATTACCACTGGAGGCTCTGCAGTTTTTTCAGACATGGGTGCCGATTTAACAAGGGCCAAATGGCCCTGAATGTAACTGTTTCCACGCAAGTCTTCAGGCTCGCCGGAAAAAGGAGTTATGAAGCAGCGGTCTTAAGACTGTTGCTCCTTATAGGGACATGAAACCCAAATTTTTTCTTTTATGATTTAGAAAGAGCATGCAATTTTAAAACAACTTTCCAATTTACTTCTATTATCTAGTTTGCTTAATTCTCTTGATATAATTTGTTGAAATGCATATCTGGATAGGTTCAGTAGCTTCTGATTGGTGGCTGCACATAGATGCCTCGTGTGATTGGCTCTCCCATGTGCATTGCTATTTCTTCAACAGGGATATCTAAAGAGTGAAGCAAATTAGATAATAGAAGTAAACTGGAATGTTGTTAAAAATTGTATTCTCTATCTAAATCATGAAAGAAAATTTCTGGGTTTCATGTCCCTTTAACTTATACGCCGCCTCTGAGGCGGCGGACAGCAATCCACCCGATCGTATACGATCGGGTTAATTGACACCCCCTGCTAGCAATCGATTATCCGAATCTGCAGGGGGCAGCATTGCACAAGCAGTTCACTAGAACCGCTTGTGCTATGTTAAATGCCTACAGCGGATCATGTCTGCCAGACACTTGATAAATCGTCCCCATTGGCTCATGTCTGTTCTTCAGAGAGACCTGTTAAATCTCACTGGAATGTACCTAAGGGTTTTTAATACTTATTGAAAGCACCATTTGAGTCTTTTTAAGCCTCTTATGGTTTCTAACTCTGAAAACTGTCTTTTTGGTACTGATTATTAATTATTTTTTCATCTATTATATAAAAATATATATATATATTATTATATAAGTGGCTGGTTAATGCTCCTGCAAACTTGTGGGAGCACATTGCACTTAGCGTAATTAACCAGAGGTCAGTACTCTGGTTAATTGAAAAAATGTCCCCCAATTGTCCTCCAAAAAAGGTGGACAGTTCCTTTATTGAAATTAAAAATATGAGCATCTTTTAAAAAAAAAAAAAAAAAAAACTGCACAAAGCAGTTATAAGGGGTTTAAAGTCAGGGGGATGTGGGAATATATATGTATGTAATGACCAACGCTGCATGAATTACCCTCTGTGCTGCGCTAGTTACTTTGCCGTGTCTCACTGTATGAGAACGAGGCTCCAATTGAAGCCTATGGAAGCATGTGTTACGCCCATAGATCCCCTCTGTTCAGCTCACTAGCAGAGCTGGCAAAACTTATTTTACAATAAGGAAAACAATATGGCCCCTATTTAAGAAAGTCTGGTGGACCTGATCCGACAGTGCGGATCAGGTCCGCCAGACCTCGCTGAATACGGCGAGCAATACGCTCGCCGTATTCAGCATTGCACCAGCAGCTCACAAGAGCTGCTGGTGCAACGCCGCCCCCTGCAGACTCGCGGCCAATGGGCCGCCAGCAGGGGGTGTCAATCAACCCGATCGTACTCGATCGGGTTGATTTCCGGCGATGTCTGTCCGCCTGCTCAGAGCAGGCGGACAGGTTATGGAGCAGCGGTCTTTGTAACCGCTGCTTCATAACTGCTGTTTCTGGCGAGCCTACAGGCTCGCCAGAAACACGGGGCATCAAGCTCCATTCGGATCTTGATAGATAGGCCCCTATGAATTTTGTATTTAGAAGTATGAATTTCACAGTGTATTTGAATCTACAGTGTAGTTTTATTAGCATTTCTACTGTGTCTGTAAATAGTTTTTTTCCTGTGTAATTTCAGTAGGCATTCTATTTCTTCCATATCATTTATGCAGAACAATTTTGTCATGATTTTTAATGTGATTTGACAGTAGAATGTTTAACTACCTCTTTTTATTTAAAAAATGCATTATTGTAATGTATGTATCTCCTTCACATACTTAAATCCAGAGAACACCCCTTTTATGGACACGCTATTCTCAAGGTAAAAACTGCCATTACAGAATTCCCCTGAAGTAATGGTCAGCATTCTTAGAGCATCGCACAAGCCCAGAGACCTTTAGATAATTGGGCCATTTGTATTGCTTTCATCCTGCATACTTCTTAAGGTGAGAGCTTTATGTACGAATATGTGAACGTTGTGTATATATTAATTTGCTTACCATTTTCATGTCTTCATACGTCAAAAATAGAAAATTATAATCTTCACTGTGGGTGTACCAGCCTTTTATATGATCAAACCAAGAACCTGAAAGTACTGTAAATAAAAATGTTAGATGAATATCAAAAAATTATTTTGTTTCTTTTCAAATCATTCAAATTTAAAATAAAAAGAAGTAGAACCGATGCGTTCATGCATGAAATGGTGTTATTTATAGTGATTGTGTCATTTTACAGCTTTCTACTAAAAAAAAGAAAAATTTAAAATATATCACTAAATATTGTCATTGGCCTAGATTTGGATTTTTGCGTTAGCCGTCAAAACCAGCGTTAGAGGCTCCTAACGCTGGTTTTTACCGCCCTCTGGTATTTGGAGTCAGTCATTAAAGGGTCTAACGCTCACTTTCCAGCCGCTACTTTTCCATACCGCAGATCCCCTTACGTCAATTGCGTATCCTATCTTTTCAATGGGATCTTTCTAACGCCGGTATTTAGAGTCGTGGCTGGAGTGAGCGTTAGAAATCTAACGAACAAACTCCAGCCGCAGAAAAAAGTCAGTAGTTAAGAGCTTTTTGGGCTAACGCCGGTTCATAAAGCTCTTAACTACTGTGCTCTACAGTACACTAACACCCATAAACTACCTATGTACCCCTAAACCGAGGCCCCCCCACATCGCCGCCACTCGATTAAATTTTTTTAACCCCTAATCTGCCGACCGCCACCTACGTTATCCTTATGTACCCCTAATCTGCTGCCCCTAACACCGCCGACCACTATATTATATTTATTAACCTCTAATCTGCCCCCCACAACGTCGCCGCCAGCTACCTACAATAATTAACCCCTAATCTGCCGACCGCAAAGCGCCGCCACCTACGTTATCCTTATGTACCCCTAATCTGCTGCCCCTAACACCGCTGACCCCTATATTATATTTATTAACGCCTAATCTGCCCCCCACAACGTCGCCGCCACCTACCTACACTTATTAACCCCTAATCTGCCGAGCGGACCGCACCGCTACTATAATAAAGTTATTAACCCCTAATCCGCCTCACTCCCGCCTCAATAACCATATAATAAATAGTATTAACCCCTAATCTGCCCTCCCTAACATCGCCGACACCTAACTTCAAACATTAACCCCTAATCTGCCGACCGGAGCTCACCGCTATTCTAATAAATTTTTTAACCCCTAAAGCTAATTCTAACCCTAACCGTAACACCCCCCTAAGTTAAATATAATTTTATTCTAACTAAATAAATTAACTCTTATTAAATAAATTATTCATATTTAAATCTAAATACTTACCTGTAAAATAAACCCTAATATAGCTACAATATAAATTATAATTATATTGTAGCTATTTTAGGATTTATATTTATTTTACAGGCAACTTTGTATTTATTTTAAACAGGTACAATAGCTATTAAATAGTTAATAACTATTTAATAGTTACCTAGTTAAAATAATAACAAAATTACCTGTAAAATAAATCCTAACCTAAGTTACAATTAAACCTAACACTACACTATCAATAAATAAATTAAATAAACTACCTACATTTATCTACAATTAAACCTAACACTACACTATCAATAAATAAATTAAATACAATTCCTACAAATAACTACAATTAAATAAACTAACTAAAGTACAAAAAATAAAAAAGAACTAAGTTACAAAAAATAAAAAAATATTTACAAACATTAGAAAAAAATTACAACAATTTTAAACTAATTACACCTACTCTAAGCCCCCTAATAAAATAACAAAGCCCCCCAAAATAAAAAAAATGCCCTACCCTATTCTAAATTACAAAAGTTCAAAGCTCTTTTACCTTACCAGCCCTTAAAAGGACCTTTTGTGGGGCATGCCCCAAAGAATTCAGCTCTTTTGCCTGTAAAAAAAAACATACAATACCCCCCCAACATTACAACCCACCACCCACATACCCCTAATCTAACCCAAACCCCCCTTAAATAAACCTAACACTAAGCCCCTGAAGATCTTCCTACCTTATCTTCACCTCGCCGGGTATCACCGATCCGTCCTGGCTCCGAAATCTTCATCCAACCCAAGCGGCGGCTGGCGATCCATAATCCTGCGGCTGAAGAGGTCCAGAAGAGGCTCCAAAGTCTTCATCCTATCCGGGAAGAAGAGGCGATCCGGACCGGCAACCATCTTGATCCAAGCGGCATCTTCTATCTTCATCCGATGACGACCGGCTCCATCTTGAAGACCTCCACCGCGGACCCATCTTCTTCTTCCGACGACTTCCCGACGAATGACGGTTCCTTTAAGGGACGTCATCCAAGATGGCGTCCCTCGAATTCCGATTGGCTGATAGGATTCTATCAGCCAATCGGAATTAAGGTAGGAAAATTCTGATTGGCTGATGGAATCATCCAATCAGAATCAAGTTCAATCCGATCGGAACAGCCAATAGAATGCGAGCTCAATCCTACCTTAAATCCTACCTTAATTCCGATTGGCTGATAGAATCCTATCAGCCAATCGGAATTCGAGGGATGCCATCTTGGATGACGTCCCTTAAAGGAACCGTCATTCGTCGGGAAGTCGTCGGAAGAAGAAGATGGGTCCGCGGTGGAGGTCTTCAAGATGGAGCCGGTCGTCATCGGATGAAGATAGAAGATGCCGCTTGGATCAAGATGGTTGCCGGTCCGGATCGCCTCTTCTTCCCGGATAGGATGAAGACTTTGGAGCCTCTTCTGGACCTCTTCAGCCGCAGGATTATGGATCGCCAGCCCCCGCTTGGGTTGGATGAAGATTTCGGAGCCAGGACCGATCGGTGATACCCGGCAAGGTGAAGATAAGGTAGGAAGATCTTCAGGGGCTTAGTGTTAGGTTTATTTAAGGGGGGTTTGGGTTAGATTAGGGGTATGTGGGTGGTGGGTTGTAATGTTGGGGGGGGGTATTGTATGTTTTTTTTTACAGGCAAAAGAGCTGAATTCTTTGGGGCATGCCCCACAAAAGGTCCTTTTAAGGGCTGGTAAGGTAAAAGAGCTTTGAACTTTTTAAATTTAGAATAGGGTAGGGCATTTTTTTATTTTGGGGGGCTTTGTTATTTTATTAGGGGGCTTAGAGTAGGTGTAATTAGTTTAAAATTGTTGTAATATTTTTCTAATGTTTGTAAATATTTTTTTATTTTTTGTAACTTAGTTCTTTTTTATTTTTTGTACTTTAGTTAGTTTATTTAATTGTAGTTATTTGTAGGTATTGTATTTAATTAATGTATTGATAGTGTAGTGTTAGGTTTAATTGTAGGTAATTGTAGGTATTTTATTTAATTTATTTATTGATAGTGTAGTGTTAGGTTTAATTGTAACTTAGGTTAGGATTTATTTTACAGGTAATTTTGTTATTATTTTAACTAGGTAACTATTAAATAGTTATTAACTATTTAATAGCTATTGTACCTGGTTAAAATAATTACAAAGTTGCCTGTAAAATAAATATTAATCCTAAAATAGCTACAATGTAATTATAATTTATATTGTAGCTATATTAGGGTTTATTTTACAGGTAAGTATTTAGCTTTAAATAGGAATAAGTTATTTAATAAGAGTTAATTTATTTCGTTAGAATAAAATTATATTTAATTTAGGGGGGTGTTAGGGTTAGGGTTAGAATTAGCTTTAGGGGTTAAAAAATTTATTAGAGTAGCGGTGAGCTCCGATCGGCAGATTAGGGGTTAATACTTGAAGTTAGGTGTCGGCAATGTTAGGGAGGGCAGATTAGGGGTTAATACTATTTCTTATAGGGTTATTGAGGCGGGAGTGAGGCGGATTAGGGGTTAATACATTTATTATAGTAGCGCTCCGGTCCGGGCGGCAGATTAGGGGTTAATAAATATAATATAGGGGTCGGCGATGTTAGGGCAGCAGATTAGGGGTACATAGGGATAATGTAGGTGGCGGGGTGTACGGAGCGGCAGATTAGGGGTTAATAATAAAATGCAGGGGTCAGCGATAGCGGGGGCGGCAGATTAGGGGTTAATAAGTGTAAGGTTAGGGGTGTTTAGACTCGGGGTACATGTTAGAGTGTTAGGTGCAGACGTAGGAAGTGTTTCCCCATAGGAAACAATGGGGCTGCGTTAGGAGCTGAACGCGGCTTTTTTGCAGGTGTTAGGTTTTTTTTCAGCTCAAACAGCCCCATTGCATCCTATGGGGGAATCGTGCACGAGCACGTTTTTGAGGCTGGCCGCGTCCGTAAGCACCGCTGGTATCTAGAGTTGCAGTGGCGTTAAATTATGCTCTACGCTCCCTTTTTGGAGCCTAACGCACTGAAAACCAAGCCATTCTGTGAACTCTAAATACCAGCGGTATTTAAAAGGTGCGAGGGAAAAAAAGAACGCGTAGCTAACGCACCCCTTTGGCCGCAAAACTCTAAATCTAGGCCATTGTTTTTTAATATTATTTATTTTTAGCTAAAATCTGAAATAAATCAGTATATAAAACATTAAACCCCAAATACATTATAGATATAAAAGCCTGAGAATAATAAGCTAATGTTTTTTGTTTTAAAGTACATTATTTGTTTAAATATTGAAAGAAATAGGTATAATGTTTTAGCATTCACCTCTGTTTGAGAAGTGTGCAAAAAAATAAAATGGAATAAGAGAAGGTATACAGCCTTGTATTGCAATATAAAGTAACGTAGCTATACAGGTATGCGCCACGTAACATCTGTTCCGGCAACATCCGACCGCATATACATCTGTGGATATTTTAGTTATTAGGAATAAATAAAGAAAATGATTTATTGTACATACAGCTGTACAGTGTATTATTGTGTACATAATGTAATTGTGGGAAGTACAGATTACATATTAGCCTATGTACAGTATACAGTATTTTTACATTATTTTCTACTTAACCCATATACTGTACAGTATTACCTTACCAACCTTTGCTGTGTACATATATACTATACTATGGTGTTCACACAACATCCAAATCACATAACGTCCTATTTCACTGAACGTATTGTGCACGTTAAGTGACACCTGTATAAAAACCACAGATGCACCTGGAACTGCTAAAAACTCTCAGAAATTAATACAAAGCAAAATGCAACAATGATAGTACAGGTTAAATTTGTATAATTTCTCTATTTAACTGAAAAAAAAGCATAACAAAAGTCAGCAAAAACTGCAGAAATAAAGGGATAAAGGGCTTTATTAAATATGCTGAAAATGGCAAAAACACTAAGGGGTAGATTTACCAAAGGTCGAGCAGACATGATTCGCTGTAGCAAATCATGTCTGCTCGACTTTGCTAAATGCCGACCGCATAAACTGTCGGCATTTAACATTGCACAAGCATTTCTGGGAAATCCTTGTGCAATGCCACCTCCTGCTCACTTGCGGCCAATCGACCACTAGCAGGGACCGTCAATCATCCTGATCATATCGCTGGCTGCTTCTTAACTTCAATTTCTGGCAGACCAGAAACGATGGGGAGTCAATGCAGCATCACACATAACCCCACTCACCAGCACTACGAGACTATATTTACATAGCAAGCAGTACCAATAAATTCACTGCTATGCAAAGCTACAAAATATATAATGAAAAGTGAATTCAGTTTGCATTTCATTGAATTATTTATCCCAATACAGGCACAAATCCACAAATCCAGAATTCCAAAATCCAAAGATTCTGAAATCCAAACTTTTTAATTAATATGTTTTTTTACCAAAACAATGATGAAAAATGACTATTTTACCTGCCTGTAAGTCAGACTTTTCTCTACCTGTGTCTTTTGCTCTGTGTCTTTCTGAGGGTACTATGTATTCAAAAATATTCAAAATTTTATAAATATAATGTAAATATTGCCTAAATGATATATGATATTGTTGAATTCACTTGATTCCATTCCCTCTCCCAGCTGTCCCATTTTACAGATGCAAATATACAAATATTCCAGTATACCTGTACTGCCTCTGTCTTCTTATCCGGATATGCAGGTGATAGGAAGGTAATAAAATTCAGAACATCTCACAGATACATACTGTATGTCAGCAATTAAGCACTGCATTGCAATAGAAAAGTTTACCTTCCTGTGTGTTTTTTTTGTTGTTGTTTTTTTCCAAAAAAGCTTTATTGAAAAAGAATAGAAATATAACATGTTTTCCATTTTTAACTGAGTATACACAATTGTCAAGTTCTCGGCACCCAGTGCCTTGGCTATAAAATCCTATCATTTTTAACACATGGGCCCCAATTTATCAAAGGTCTTGGGACCTGATCTGACACTGAGGATCAGGTCCGCAAGACCTCGCTAAATGCAGAGAGCAATACGCTCTCCGCATTTATCATTGCACCAGCAGCTCACAAGAGCTACTGGTGCAACGCCAACCCCTGCTGACACGGCCAATCGGCTGCCAGCAGAGAGGTGTCAATCAACCCGATCGTATTCGATCAGGTTGATTTCCGGTGATTCCTGTTCGCCTGCTCAGAGCAGGCGGACAGGGTTATGGAGCAGCGGTCTTTAGACCGCTGCTTCATAAGTTGTGTTTCTGGTGAGTCTGAAGACTCGCCAGAAACACGGCCCTTCAAGCTCCGTACGGAGCTTAGATAAATGGGCCTGAAAGAGTCTCATAGTGCTTGTCCTTTGCACTCTTATGAGTTCCCCGTCCATATATAGTTATTATGTCACTTGATACCTAACGTGGTTTCCAGAGTCCAAAAGTGTAAGTAAAAAGAAACATAGCAGTACAACAAGCAAAAAAGGACTGGAATGTAATCTACGTTTCAGTTTTTAGTGTTCTCCTCTCCCTCATCAGCCATCATTAGTTGCAGTCAGTTTATCCTGGTGTGCCTCTCCCCATACATTGGCCTTCCCTTGTTAGTAAGGGTAAATGGTTCCCTACTGTAATTTGCTGGTTATTTCTTTCCAGTTCCTCCTCCAACCTATCGGGTCATGCATTCCCTCCACTGCATCTGCATGTGTTTGTGTGTGTTTAGAGTGCCATTCTGCATGTGGTGGTATCTCTCAAGGTGTATTAGGGAATCAACTTGCCTCTTCCACTCTTCTATTGTTGGGATTGTCTTATTTTTCCAGTATTTTGGGATTAACATTTTCACTCCATTTAATATCACTAGTCTCAGAGCTTCACTCGCCTTGCTTTCAAGCTTAGGCAACTGGAGAAACAAGAGTGTCTCTGGGCTAACCTGTAAGGCTTTTCCTGTAGCAATTCTGATATAGTCCAGGATTCCTGTCTAGTATATGTCGAGTCCTGGGCATTCCCACCATATATATGTGAGTGAGCCCCCCCCCCCACATTCTCTCCAGCACTATATGTTGATTTATATATGTGTTTTAATCTGCTTGGTGTTAAATATCATCTGGATAGGTATTTGTAACTGGATTCTTTTACCCTAGCAGATATCGAGGCTCGTTTTGTGATCTGAAAGGCTGTCAGCCAGTCTTGTATACTGATGTCTGTCCGTAGGTCTCTCTCCCACACTTTAGTGTAGGAGGGTAGTAGTTGTGTGTCCTCTATCAATAGCATACGATATAGGAGTGAGATGGCATGTGTCGTGGGTGTCTCAAATGGGGTCAACTGTCTAGTAAAGTTGTGTTTTTGTTTGTGGGTTGTTAAGAAATGAGTCAGCTGTGTGTGGGTTAGCCAATTCAGTTTAATGTCAGGTGTCTGTTCTTTAATTTTCTCAAGATGTTTCAGTTTACTCCCCTCTGTTATATATGAGAACGTTCTCTCTTTGAAGGGTAAGTTATAGTTAAAGTGTGTCTCTTTATGTTTCCATGGAAGAGTCGGGTTTTGATATATAGGTGTCAACGGAGAGGGGTATGATGAGATGTTCATTGTAGTATTGACAAGCATGTCCCATTGGTCAAAAAAAATCTATAAATAGTGTGTATTTGGAAGTTTCTGGGGGGTCTGTCTTTCCTCGCCAGCCAAGCAGTGTCTCCTGCGTTCCCTGTACCTAGTATATTGTCCCTTTCTGTTTTTTTTAACAATTTATGACCAGAAAAAAAAGAAAATTTGACAATAGAAGTAAAATGGAAACAATTTTTAAATTGTATGCTCTATCTGAATCATGAAAGAAAAATGTTGGGTTTTATGTCCCTTAAATGCTGTCACTTTGTTAGAACAATTTACAAGGCTGTGCAAATCATCAGCAGTTCAGGGATACACCTATTGTAAGCCTGGTAGAATCCATGTTCATATTTCCCTTTGTGAGCAACAGTCCTCTATACTTCAACTTACCCACTCTATTGAATTTTATGAGAGAAAAAGTCAAATAGACCAGTGGTCCTGAAATTAGTATCACATCTCATGAATTATATATATTTTTCTTATTTTCTGTGTTATAAGTTTCCCATCATTTGTACACTAAGAATGTGTTAAATTAAATGACTCCTCCACAGAAGGCAAGTGTGGTGGATATTGGGTGTTCAAAAACAGTTGCAGCAAACAAGGTGTTAAGGTAGTATGTTAATGAATTGCAAGTCTGCAGACAAATCTGGTGATAACGAGTTGTACTGTCCCTTTAATTATCCCATTGCTGAAATTAAGACAAAAGCCAACTTGATTTACACTTTCTTTGTGCTGAGTCTGAGCTGGCAAACATCATAAACTAATCAAAATTAATATTACCATTTTCTGGATTCTTTCACCAACCTGACATTTTCGGAATCCACCGGGATGCAGCGAAGGCAAACCGAGTATTAAAAAAAAAAAAACTGAATGCAATAAGTATGAAAAAAAAGGAAATACCACCTGCAATAAGTATTAAAAAAAAAAACCTAAGCGCCTACACGAAGTATTAAGAAAAAAAAACTACATAATAAAATTATTAACCCCTAAATCAGCAAACTCAACATCGCAAACTACCTAATACATCTATTAACCCCTAAACCGCCAACCCCCCACAATGCATTAAACCTAATTTACCTATTAACTCCTACACCGCCAAGCCCCACAACGCAAAAAACTATTTAATGACTAAGCCCTAATCTTACCTAACAACCCCTAAAATAACCCCTTAATTACAATAAAAATAAACTACATTACTATAAAAAATACAAAAAAATTACATTACCTTAATCTAACATTACAGAAAATAAAAAAGGCTAACATTACAAAAAATAATAAACACATTATCCAAAATAAAAAAATTAAACCTAATCCCTATGAAAATAAAAAAGTCCCCCCCAAAATAAAAATACCCCCTAATATAATGCTAAACTACCAATAGCCCTTAAAATGGCTTTTTTTGTAGGGCATTGCCCTAAGTTAAACAACTCTTTTTTACATTAAAAATAAACAAAGTCCCCCCTAACAGTAAAACCCCCCACCCACCAAACCCCCCAAAATAAAAAAAACTAACATTAATAAACCTAATGTACCCATTGCCCTGAAAAGGGCATTTGTATGGGCATTGCCCTTAAAAGTACATTTAGCTCTGTTTCACTGACCTTAAAAGGGCATTTAGCTATACAGTATTTCCAAGTGCCCAAACAAAACCTAAGTTAAAAAAATAAATAAAAAAGCCCAAATTTTTTTTTAAAAAAACTAACACTAAAGCCCCAAAGGTTTCAGAAGTCCGACAGAGAAGGTCTTCTTTCAGGCGGGTCCATCATCTTCATCCACAGCAAAGGCAGTGTAGAGCGGAGGTCCGGAGCGGTCTTCCCAGAAGTGGCAATTCTTAGCGGCAGTCATCGGCCGCAGAGGTGCTCCTTGGCGGCGGTGGTGGCGCTACTCGGCGGCGGCAGTCCTTAGCGAAGGTGTGGAGGTTCCTCTTCATACAATCGTCCGCCGCACACTGAAGAAAGAATTCAAGGTACCCCATATTTATTGGGGTACCTTGAATTCCTATTGGCTGAAATTTTCAAAATCAGCCAATAAGATGAGAGCTACTGAAATCAAATTGGCTCATTTGAACAGCCAATAGGATTTCAGTAGCTTTCATTCTATTAGCTGTTTTGAAAAATTCAGCAGCCAATAGAATGAGAGCTACTTAAATCTTATTGGCTGATTTCAACAGCCAATAGGATTTTTGTAGCTCTAATCCAAATGCATCCAATAGGAATGCAAGGTACCCCAAATTGATTGCAGTACTTTGTATTCTTTCTTCAGTATACCACGGACAAATCGGATGAAGAGGAGCCTCCATGTTGCCAAGAACCGCCGCTGCAGAAAGACTGCCGCTGCTGCTGCCGAGGACCGCCGCCGAGGAACGCCACATCTGGGAAGACCACTCCGGACCTCTGCTCCGCGCTGCCTTTGTTGTGGATGAAGATGATGGACCCTTTTAAGAGCAGTAAAAAAGAGCTAATTAAGGGCAATGTCCATACAAATGCCCTTTTCAGGGCAATGGGTAGTTTAGTTTTTTTTAGTGTTAGGTTTTTTATTTTGGGGGGTTTGGTGTTTTGGGGGTTTTACTGATAGGGGGGACTTGTTTATTTTTAATGTAAAAGAGCTGTTTAACTTAGGGCAATGCCAACAAAAAGCCATTTTAAGGGCTATTGGTAGTTTAGCATTAGATAAGGGGGGTCTTTTTATTTTGGGGGGCTTTTTTATTTTCATAGGGATTAGGTTTAGTTTTTTTATTTTGGATAATGTGCTTATTTTTTTCTGTAGTTCTATTTTTTTTTTTTTTTGTATTTACAACATATAGACTGCCCTCTGGGCAGGCTTACCAACTAGTACCCAATAATCTCTGAAAATTGCTAGTTCATGTTAGGCCCTTCAGATAGTTCTCTATCAAACCAATCCTGGCCAGTAGTCTTGTTATCCTGGCATCAAGTGAAGTGATAAATAAATATCTTTGACGCAATAGTGATAGAACCCAGGAGAAAGATGACTGAGCACAAAGTCTATTACTTGAAAGCTGTATACCACAACATAACTGGAATGGTCAAGGGGAATTAAAAAACCCAGGAATCAAACCAGATAGGAAACAAGGTAGCAAAATCAATGTCCAAAAACTTAGTCAGGCAGATCTAAGGTCAACACCAAAAGGGCATAAACAAATTAGAATCAGCAGGCAGAAGAATAGTCGAGGAAGATATGGGTCACAAGCCAGAAATCCAATGAAGAAATTTAACACACACATGAGGTAAATTAAATTCATGGACAATGAGAAAGACAGCCCGAAAAAAAAAAGATGCCAAAAAGATGAAGCATGAAAGAAGTGCTGAAAATGACGAGACGCACAAAAACTTAGACACGAGGTGTCAAACATGATGCGTTGCAGAAAATAAAGGGAGAGAGACTGCATCATCAAAGCAACCACATCGTAGCAACCATAGCAACTGCATTGTAGCAACCCGGCAACATAACAGTAGCCCACCCTCAAGGACCCTCAGGAAGAGGGGCCAAGGCAATTGGGATGAAAGCAGTGAAAGGAACAGACTTACATAGGGGCTTGTGAAACAAAAAAGAAAGGGCGCCTCCTAGTGTAGCCAGTATATATAAGGATGAATAAAATGAGATATAGATTTTGTACTCACATGTAGCGAAGGCAAAGATAATGCCTAGATGAGCAGTCTGGAAACTTATCAGTGTCCCAGTTGACTGTGCATTAGAATGCTAGGGCAGCTCCTCTTAGTAGATTTCCAAAATCATCTGAAAAGCAAAAAGATGTACAGAGGGCGACTCCTAGTGTAGAATTAGTAAGCAGAGTGTGAACCCACCAGCTTTACCCTTTAGAGATATACTCACAAAGTGTAGAGCACACTGTAGTGCTAATGAAGCAAGCTGGGTATATTAAAAGTGGCCCAGCGCACATACCACTCCGGTGAAAGATAGTCCAATGTGTTAAAAATGCTCAGATAAAAAATCAAGGAGACTCCAGATATATATAAAAAAAAACACTTTATATAAAGATATAACAGTGTACAATAAAAATCAGTAGAATTCGCTACGCGTTTCTCAGAGTTACCACTCTGTTTCCTCAGGCAAGTTATACTGATCTAAAACTGAAGTCTCCTATTTATACATCCTCAAATCAATTAAAACATTGGTCACACCCAATTTACCAATTACTTATGCAAATGTTGCTATGGTGACCTTCACAATACAAACTGACTTTTCTTGATACCAGTATGTGAATATATAACTCATTGTATGCATAGATCTACTTTAACATATACATCTAGTGTCAAAACAAGTATGTGGCAGATATTACAATATATCTCATAAACATTTTGAAAGAAAACATATACAGTATGCACAATGATATTTCAGCAACAAAAACAAATATAGCACTCATATAGTTAGTTCATTAAATTTTCAACAATCTCTCTTTATGAAAGTGAATGCACTATTTATTTATATTTTATATGGTTAATAACTTCTTTATTTTTTGAGGATTTCTTTCCTCCCCTTTGCTCATAATACAAGATTTAATTTATTTATTAATTAAAAGCATCAGCTAGTTAGTTTGTATCATGTATAAAGCTGTTAGCTTGTGGGTGTGTGTCATTAGCCTATCTCACACTTCCATATGTGTGGGTAATGGCTAGTGGGCGTGTATCATTTGTCGCCGGTCTTTAAATATAATTCCTCAACTTTCTTCCTAATATATTCTTACCCCTTCTGAAATGATCTCCTACAATAAACTGTTTAAATGTTATCTGAATTGTTGTATTGTGCATATCGTAAACTGATTTTGTGAAGGGCTATGTCTATTTGTTTAAACTCCCTCTCTGATTTCACTATGTCCAATGTGTAGGGGATAGTCCGTGGGCGTGTAGCATAAACCAATCGCGCATCACTATGTGTGTGAATCACAGCTTGTAGGCGTGTGTCTTCTATCGTCAAAAAATAAATAAATAAATAAATAAACAATTGTCTATTTGTTTAAGCCCCCTCTCTGATTTCACAATGTCGAATGTGTGGGGGGTAGTCCGTGGGCGTGTAGCGTAAACCAATCACGCATCACTATGTGTGTGAGTCACAGCTTGTAGGCGTGTGTCTTCTATCGCCAAAAAAATAAAAAATAAATCATAAATATACCATCTCAACTCTGTTGAGAAATCTAATTCCCGATTCCTCACTATAACTCCTCAAACTAACCTAAGCTTACATAGGGGCATGGACATACCACAATATGGAACCATGGAGTTTTGAGTCTAATATATGAGACACTTCAAATTCTTGGTGACCATATCCCAAAAGAGGAGGAGGATGATGGACTGGATTGGACAGGAATACTGCAAAAAACTGCTGGCTTGCGCAGCAACGCATGAAAGACAGGGTGCACACCAAAGGTAGAAGGAAGGGCTAATTTAAACTAAACAGGCCAAACCTTTTGCAAGATATGGAATGGTTCATCAAACCAAGAAACAAGTTTGGCTGAGGGTTGTTTAAACTTTAAGTGTCGGGTAGAAAGCCATGCTTTACTGCAAACCTGAAAGCGACTGTCTGTTCTATGTGGGCCAGTGAAAGATTTAGCTGAAAAAGTGACAGGAGCAAAACTTCCTAGGACTGCTGTAACTACAGATCCTCTGGATGTCCAAACTTCATCAACAATAACCCCAACGCGTTTCATCTGCTATCGTGCAGACTTTCTCATCTTCCTCCTTGAGAAAGTCTGCACGATAGCAGATGAAACACGTTGGGGTTATTGTTGATGAAGTTTGGACATCCAGAGGATCCGTAGTTACAGCAGTCCTAGGAAGATAATGTTTTCCTTTTTTGGGACACGTAGGGATTCCGTAGCCTTGGCAGCAAGTTTCTCCATACTGTGAAAGTTCTGGCGGACTTCAGCAAAGGATTTTATATCACAGAAGAGCAAGCAACTTTGAATAGCCGAGTATTTGGAACGTTTGTTTTGGATATCAGGAGCTACGTGTTTTTTATGGGCTTTTATTGTTATTAAACATTGTAAGTGTTAAATTTTAAAGCGCAGTTGTATCTGTCTGTTTTATTGCACTTGAGTCTTGTCTGCGCTTTTTTCTTTTAGAGTGACAGTAATGAAATCCATCGCTAGATGGGTCCACAGTGGATGTGAAGTTGGTAAAGGGTGAAGGAGACCTGAAGGAGGTTGTCTGAAAGTTTTGTTAGAGTTACAAACTGAACTGGAGGAGACATCATTTTGAGTATCGTTCTTTAGCGGCCACCACATATGTCTTTTTAATCTCTCTGGAGTGTATATGATTCCTGGGTGCACCCAAGCAAGACACTTGAAGGAATTTGTATTTAAACAGTCTTTAGTGATTTGAGAGTAGAAACATCCAAATGAGCAACAATTCTCTCAGAAGATGAAAGGTTAAAGAGAGGATAATACATTCTATGAGGATAATTTTATGGCTAGTGAGTTTGCCTTTAGATCTTTTGTGGCTGGAACAAAGGACAACACAAAATTAAAGATAGAGAAAAACAATGACCACCTGACTTGCCTGGTGTTAAGTGTCTTAGCTGATTGGACATACAGACTTTTGTGGTCAGTGAGAATTACTAAAGGAACATATGCCCCCTCCAATAAGTGATGCCATTCTTTCAAGGCCATTGTTATTGCTAAAATGTTATTTTTTGCCCACGTCTTAGTGTTTTTCAGATGGGGAAAAAGCAAAGAAGAAAGCAAAAAGGTGAATACGGGAAATCTTGGGATTCCTCTGGGAAAGGACTGCACCAGCATCCACTTCTAGGCTTATTGATTTGAGGGATTATGATGCTGAAGCACAGGAACTGAACAAAAGGCCTTTTTTAAGAGATTTAAATGCTTGGATGGCTGTCTCTGACCAGTTTTTAACATCAGCACCCTTACAGGTCAGATTGGTTAGGGGAGCACAGGCTGAAGCAAAGTTCTTAATGAATTTTCTATAATAGTTGGCAAATCCTAAAAACCTCTGCAACCCTTTCAAGGTGGAGGGTTGAGGCAAGTCCAGTACCTTCCCAGATCCATCTCAAAGCCTTGCTTGGATATTATGTAACCCAGGAAAGGATTTTTCTGTTGGTGGAAGATATACTTCTCTAGCTTTTCGAACAGGTGATTAGTCTGAAGTCGCTGTAGAACATGACAAACATGTCTTCAGGGCTAACAGAAAAATCAGAATATCATCCAGATAAATAATCATGAATTTATTCAGATAGTCTCAAAATATTTCATTAATAAAATTTTGAAAGACTGCAGGGGCATTACATAGCCCAACAGGAATCACTCATAATGTTCAAACCTAATGTTAAAGGCCGTCTTCCACTCATCCCCTTCACAGATGTGGATCAGAATGAAGGCTGCTCTTAAATCCAACCTGGTGAAGATCGTTTAAGATAGCCGAACAGCTAAGGAATGAGAGGCAGTGGGTAGCTATTCTTTAAGGTAATTTTATTAAGGGCTCAATAATCAATGCAGGGGGGTAAGCCACCATTCTTCTTGGAAATGAAGAATAATCCTGCCTCTGCAGTTGATGAGGAAACTCAGAGTTTTTGCATGAAACACTCCCACAGTAAGGTGAAGGGGTTAGACTTCTAATTGAATTATGCCAGAACCCAGTGGTTGACCTTTGATAGTGGTAAAACAAAGAGGAACAGTTCTCAGATAAGTAGGAACTCCATTCTTTAAGGCAAACTTTTCATCCATGAAAATCCCTGCAATTCGGAATAAATCATAGCTTTTAAATGAAGGGTAGAGTAATTGAAGCGTACAAAAACAGTAACAGAGAAAATCATTTCACAGGGGGAAGAACACCTTGTATAGCTCAACTCAGCTCCCTCTACCTGAATTAAGTATTGTCTTATACTGGACAAGTTGGACAGCTTTGTAGGAGATTACCTTTTTTTTAAAAAAAAATTAAATTATTGTTTTAATAAACATACAAAAAGAGCATACAATGATAAATACGGTGAGCACAATTATACAATAATAAAGAAGCAATAGTTGGTTTGGGAATTTGAGAGTCAATGTTATTGGCATCAGAGTCTCTTTACACATTTAAGACTGATAGCTCAGTGACACTAGGTAGGGAATTAGGCAGAGATGAGGCTATTCCTGCATGTGGAATCCACGAGGTCCTTGACATATGTAGCAAGTCCTTTCTTTTTTTTTTTTTTTTATCTTTTTATTTATATCCAAAAAAACAAGAAAGAAACAAATACATCAAAAAAGAAAAAAGAAGAAGACAAACAATACTCAACACATAAAACAAATTACATAAAGCAAATTTCCCCAAAATAGCAACAAATTTAAATCAAACCAATAACCAGTTCCCAAATTATTCATTTACCTTGTCCCCCTATCCTCCCCCATCTATTTCACAAACACTAACTATCTATGTGGTTTAAAAAGAAGAAAAAAACCAAAAAAAATTGCAGAAAAAATAAAAAAATAAAACAAAAAAAAACCCTCCCTCAACTCTTAATTTTAGGAACAATAAACATTTTAAACAGGGTCACTTTATCAGTCAAAGAGACTGGGAGTGTCGCCCAAGATTTCATCTTCTCTTCAGTGTCTCTCAAAACCATGCCAATATTGTCCCTATACCAATTAGCGGAGTTGGCAGAGATCTTCAGCCCTAAATAGCTCAGAGTCTTAGTTTCCATAAATTGATAGGTTTGGAGGTCCTCTACATCTTGTTTTAACCAAAGGATATTAGATTTTGCAAGGTCAATCTTATAACCTGACACTATACTGTATTGATCCAATAAGTTCACAATCTCTTCAACCTGTTTTTTTGGGTTGGATACATATAATAAGAGATCATCCGCAAATAATGCAGTTTTAAATGTCTCCTTTCCTATGTTAATTCCGGGGAGCAGATTCCTTAATCTAATAGCTAAGGGCTCAATTATAAGATCAAACAACAAAGGCAACATAGGACACCCCTGTCTAGTGCCTCTTGTCAAAGAAAAAACATCAAGATAGAAGCTTTAATGTCTGAGTAAATATTAGTCACAAAATCCCCAAACTGCCCCACGATCCCAAACCTCCCCAATACCTGTAAAAGGAAGGGCCACTCCACTCTGTCGAAGGCCTTCTCTGCATCCAAAGATAGCAGAAAAGGCCTCCGGCAGAGCCGAGCCGCCCCCCCCCCCCATAATGACAAATTACATGTAAAATTTTCCTTATATTGAATTCCGAGGCCCTACCCATAATAAAACCCGCCTGATCCTGGTGAATTATCCTAGGGAGAATTAACTTCAACCTGTCGGCCAGAATTTTCATAAAGATTTTGTAATCCAGACCAATCAAGGAGATTGGTCTATATGAAGCAATATCCGAAGGGTCTTTGTTACTTTTAGGGATTACAATAATATTCGCCCTTTTAAAATTTTCTGATGTTTTAAGATTTGATCCAAAATACGCATTGTAAAGATCTACCAGAACCGGGCCAATCTCAGTCCGTAACATCTGATAGAACTCCAGAGGTAAATTATCTGGCCCTGGCGTTTTCCCCCTAGCCATTGAACTGATTGTTTTCTGAATCTCATTTTCAGATATCGGTTGGTTCAGACACTCGCGATCTACTTCTGAGATTTGAGGAATGTCAGTTCTATCCAGAAATTCCGTAATTTTTCCCATTTCAGGGCTCTGAGTTGAATAGAGTTCTTTATAAAAGTTCTGAAATAGTTGTCTAATTTTCTCCTGCCCAGTATAAGTTGTACCCTTTATTTTCAAGGCTGCGACTGGTTTCCTCCTAGTTTGTCTCTTAAAAGTTGCAGCCATCAATTTACCGGCTTTATTGCCAAACTTTGAAAATCTAGCAGCATTCCTGTAAAGAAGTTCCTGTGCTTCCCCCAGTAGAAAGGTCTCTATATCTTTCCTTATGGAAAAATAACTTTCTGTGTTAACTTTATTAGGATTTTTTAAATACAAAGCATATGCCTCCCTAACCTTTTCAGATAAATCCTTCTCTTTCCCTACCCTGTCCTTCTTTAGCTTTGCTACATAAGTATTAATTTCCGCTTTCATATAAACTTTAGCAGTCTCCCAAAATAGTTGGATATTTTCTCTACAATGACTATTAAATGTCCTAAATTCTTCCCATGTATTCAAGAGGAAGTTTTTGAATTTAACCGAATCTCTAAGGTACGTAGGGAAAAAGAAGCAATTATAAGTGAAGTTTAATTTTGTTTTAAAAGATAGAGTTACTGGGGCATGGTCTGATAACACAAAATCATGTATATTGCACTTCTCAATTCTAGTTACCAAAGATTCAGAGATGAGGAACATATCCAATCTTGAGAGAGTATTATGTGATTTTGAACAACAGGTATACTCCAAATTACTAGGATTCAAAAGTCTCCATATATCCACTACGTTTAAAGCCTCAGACAATAAAGCAAAAATCTTTTTCTCAAATTTAATCTGAGAAGATTTATATTTGCCCTTGTTGCTGTCCAGACCCATTTTCCTCCTATCCAAGTAAGAGTTAGGAGTCAGATTAAAGTCACCTGTTAATAACAATTTAGCTTTAGAGAATTTGCATACAATTTTAGTTAATGACCTCCAAAACCTTTCATCTAAGTTATTTGGACCATAAATATTAACCAGTAAATATTCCTGGTTCTGTATAGTAAGCCTGATAATTAAGTACCTCCCTTCTTTATCCTTTAAGACTCTGAGAATTTTATAATCAAATTTCTTATGAAATAGGATCATTACCCCTCTAGATGGTTTAATATAAGAAGAGAAAAAAGACTCTCCCAACCATTTACTTTAATTTTATTGTGCTCTTTATCTGACAAATGGGTTTCCTGAAGACAAGCTATATCAAAGTTGCTTTTACCTAAATAATTTAAAATTGCTTTCCTTTTGACTGGCGAATGAATCCCCCCTACATTCCAGGTTAAAACCTTTACCATTCTTTAACTACCCAAAAAATAAAGGAGGAAGAGTAAGCGCCGATTTAAGAAGGAATGGAGGGAGCGGGAGAGAGAAGGGAGAGGAGGAGAGAGAAAAAAAAATACAAGTTTATACTTAATTGTAAGGGTTAATCTTCCAGTCACCTAGTTGAATTGCACGCTGTGTATCTGGAGTAACTTTGATTGCTTCTATCTACCTAATTTGGATTACAAATATAGGACGTCCTATTCTACAAATTACACTGAGCCTCATCTAAGGTATCCTGTTCTAAGTTAATATACCTTTACAAGGAGAATTTAATTAACCTTGGTGCAGCTCTCTTCATTGGATGTTCAGCTGTTACATCTCTCCCTGCAACAGACTCTGCAGCTGACGTCACCGCCTTCAAACAGGCAAGTGCTAACAGGCAGTTCCACACAGTGTACACAGAGATAGGAGCTGCGCTCTCACAGCCTTCACGCTGACAATTACTAACAGGCAGTTCCACTCAGAGTACACAGACATAGGAGCTGTGCTCTCACAGCCTTCACACTGACATTTGCTAACAGGCAGTTCCACTCAGAGTACACAGACATAGGAGCTGCGCTCTCACAGCCTTCGCTGTCAATTTCTAGCAGGCAGATTCCTCTCAGGCAGAGAGAGGAACTGCGCTCTGAATCTTTAGTCTCTCCAGTAACCTCTACTGTGCTGGATTTGTTTTAGGTTTGCATAACCTGTTTCTACCATATCTCCTTTGTATTAGCTTGGAATCCAAATTCTTACAATCTTCCTCTACCCTAACTGTTGTTTATACCATCTGACAAATATTCAGACCTGTGTATTAACCACCTATTATAAAATCACTTATTAACCTGTGTGCACCTGAGCAATAGGTGCGCTCCTTAAGGAAGTGAAACAAGCACCACTATTCCAAAACAATTCTGCAGCTGTGGTCTACGAATCCAGATCCATTCTCACATATTACCAAGCCCATAAAAATGGACCCAGCAGAATTGCCACAAGTGGTGTATAACCTATCCCAGAGAGTGGACCAGCTCTCACAGGGACTCAGGGAGCTTCAAGTTGAGAACCAGACCTTAAGAGGAATAATTAGGGACTCCCTCACTCCAAAACCACCCACTACAGAGACTATTATAGAACCTCAAGTGTTGCTCCTGATACCTTCTCAGGTAATCGCAAGTATTACAGACATTTCAAAAATGCTTGCACTCTGCTGTTTCAATTGAAGCCAAAGACCTATAGTACAGATAAAATCAAAGTGTTAACTATGATATCATTCCTACGAGGGGAACCTAGGGTGTGGGCAGATACGCTGTATGAGGCCAATGATTTAGTCTTATCCTCCCTCCCTCAGTTCCTCGCTACCATGGATGAACTTTACGTTGATTCAAACCTACAGTTATCTGCAGAATCCAATATGAGAGGCCTCAAACAAGGCCGATGTCAGGTTGAAGAGTATATCACAGAGTTCAAAATGTATTCAACCGACTCGCAGTGGAATGCCATCGCACTAAAAAATCAATACAGGATTGGACTCTCAGATCCTATAAAGGATGAGTTAGCCCGAGTAGAGCTTCCCGATACCTTGGAAGGATTAATGAAGCTAACGATACAAATAGATTGAAGGCTGCGAGAAAGGAGAACTGAGAGGGGTACCCCAGAAAGCTCATCTAAACCCTCGACTTATGTTAAACCAGCTACTACCAGCAGGAATACAGTCGAACCTATGGACATAGGTGTGATTAGAGGTCCTCTTACCTCGGAAGAACGGAACCGAAGGAGAACACAGTACCTCTGTATGTACTGTGCAAATCCCAGCCACACCGTAAAAGAATGTCCAGTACTTCTTAAACCAAGTAAAAGTAAGTTCCATCACATTCACACTGCACATGCCTGTCAGAGCAATTCCACTTACTGTTATCTCTCTCTCCATTTACAGTGGGACCAAAACAGACTGACGACTAATGCCATAGTTGACAGCGGAGCCTATGGAAATTACATAAATAAAGATGTTGTAGCTGTCAATAAAATTCCTTTTGAGTGCAAGAAACAACCTGTGTCTATTCGCCTTATTGATGGTACCAATATCTCCACAGGTCCCATTACACAGCAGACAATACCTTTACAGGTAAAAACACCATCAGGGCATACCGAATATCTCACATTCAATATAATACCGTCACCTTTGTTCCCTATAATCTTAGGCCTAAGTTGGCTGCAACAACACCAGCCACAAATTAATTGGAAGGACCTGTCAGTCGATCTCTCATCCAGTTATTGCTAGACCGATGAGGGACACCACTATTGTTCTTCCTCCTGACCCAATTCGGGATTTACCAGACGAATTCGAAGTTGAAGCACTATTAGATTCCAGGCATCATAACGGAGGAATTAAGTATCTGGTTCGCTGGAAGGGCTACTCCAGCCAGGATGACTCCTGGGAACCTTCTGTAAACATCCACGCACCGAGATTGGTTGCCTTGTTCCATCGGCGACATCCGGATCGCCCCCGTCCGCAAGCCGTGGGACGGCTTGTCTGAGAGGGGGGTCCTGTAAGGGTTAATCTTCCAGTCACCTAGTAACTCCACCCCTCCTCCCTATATCAGCACCAGCACACCTGCAGACAAGTGCTTGGTAATTTGTTTTGCAATTGAATTGCACGCTGTGTATCTGGAGTAACTTTGATTGCTTCTATCTACCTAATTTGGATTACAAATATTCTATATTCTATAAAATTACTACAAATTACACTGAGCCTCAGTGTCTAAGGTATCCTGTTCTAAGTTAATATACCTTTACAAGGAGAATTTAATTAACCTTGGTGCAGCTCTCTTCATTGGATGTTCAGCTGTTACATCTCTCCCTGCAACAGACTCTGCAGCTGACGTCACCGCCTTCACACAGGCAAGTGCTAACAGGCAGTTCCACACAGTGTACACAGAGATAGGAGCTGCGCTCTCACAGCCTTCACGCTGACAATTGCTAACAGGCAGTTCCACTCAGAGTACACAGACATAGGAGCTGTGCTCTCACAGCCTTCACACTGACATTTGCTAACAGGCAGTTCCACTCAGAGTACACAGACATAGGAGCTGCGCTCTCACAGCCTTCGCTGTCAATTGCAAGCAGGCAGATTCACACAGAGTGCTCAGAGAGAGGAACCGCGCTCTGAATCTTTACTCTCTCCAGTAGCCCTACTGTGCTGGATTTGCTTTATGTGTGCATAACCTGTTTCTACCATATCTCCTTTGTATTAGCTTGGAATCCAAATTCTTACAATCTTCCTCTACCCTAACTGTTGTTTATACCATCTGACAAATATTCAGACCTGTGTATTAACCACCTATTATAAAATCACTTATTAACCTGTGTGCACCTGAGCAATAGGTGCGCTCCTTAAGGAAGTGAAACAAGCACCACTATTCCAAAACAATTCTGCAGCTGTGGGCTACGAATCCAGATCCATTCTCACATTAATATACTCTTATCCAGTGATTGTGCATATTACAACCAATAATACAGTGACTAACTGTTCTATACTTAAACATATAAACACAAAATAGGTTTAACCCTTATTAACCAAAAATACAGACATAATATCATTCTATTGAGTAAATATGTCTTCCTCAAACAATATATAACATAATTATTTAATTTTATACTCAAGCCCATAGAGCATGTGCTGACCAACTGTTCCGTAGATGTGCAAGATTCAAACTTTATATTCAAACAGTGACTATTCCACACAAGAAAAAAAAAAAAAAAAAGGGAGAAAAAAAAAAGGGGAATATAGTGTTTAACCCTTATTAGTCAAAAATACAAACATAATATCATTCTGTTTCATGGATGTGCCTTCTTCAAATAATACACTTTGTGGCCGTGATTGTTTGGTCTTTTCTTAAACCCATATTGCACATATTATCCATCTGTTCAATAAGTATACACAATTCAGGCATGAGAATTTTTACAGTGACTATTCCACACACAAACCCCCCCCCCCACATTTTCTGCAATTGAACACAGAAAGTATAAAAAAAAAAAAAGGGGGGAAGAACCCCACATTTTTTGCAATTAAACACAGAAAGTATGAACCGTGTTTTTAAAAAAAAAAAACAAAAAAAACACATTTTTCTGCAAATGAGCACAGAAAATAAACAATGTCTTCTTAAAAAAAAAAAAAAAGAAAGAAAGAAAGGACCGGGGACTCCCATTAAACAGATTGACTTTTTAATTTCTTCTTATTTTTTACCTTTACCATTCCTCTGCAGGAATACCTCTAAGTATCTATACATCTATCTGCAGTTAAGCACAGATAGCATAGGCAATACTTTGATAATAATAAGAAAAAAAAAGACTTAAGTTAAAAAGGGACAGGGAACTCTCATTAGACAAATTAGCTTTTTGATTCATTTTCTAAAAAATGTTGGGCAGCCTCAGGGGAGTCAAAAAAAAACAAAGTCAGACCCAGATTTGATCTTCAGCTTGGCTGGGTACAAAAGAGAAAAATGTCTGTTTTCAGACACCAGATGAGAACATATTGATGAAAACTGCTTCCTCTTCAGCGATGTTTCCATAGAAAAGTCCTGAAAGAGTAAAAGTTTCACTCCTTGAAATTGTAGCGATTTCTTCTTCCTATAGGCCCTTAGAATCTCATTTTTCCCTTGAAAGGTCAAGAATTTTGCAATCACAGGCCTCGGTTTCCTCTCCTTCAGCATAATCTCCTCTCTCTCTCTTCCCAGCCTATGTACTCTTTCAATTGTAAACATGTTACTCTCAGGATTCAGGCCTAGTATTTCCGGGAAGTGAGTGCTCGACAAATTTCTTGAGGTCTTGAACTTTCAAAGCTTCTGGTATTCCAATGAGCCGCAAATTGCTTCTCCTTGACCTGTTTTCCATATCCTCAATCTTATTGGATAAAGCTGCGTTCTGTTTTTGGAGTACTTCGATTTGTAGCTGTAACAAGTCCTTTCAAGGGGTGTACATCAAAGGTGAGCAAATGAGGGTCCATAGATTAAGTCTTTTGGTGGGTCTCAAGTCGTGAACAATAATTTAGAGATATAAGACATATATAGGTAGTATTTTCTATGCCTCTAGGCTGAGTTACCCCGCAGGACACATGCACCAAGATTACAACTTGTGCGCTAAACCCGATGCGCAAATAACACTAAAAATGTAGCGGTATCGCGCTCTCCATAGCGCTGCCATTACACGTTACAGAAAAAGCTTCTTTTGTTGTGCGGTATGGTGCGTTAAACTCCATACCGCACAAAAGCCAAGGCCTGACTTAACGTGCTCATGCACATTTTCACCCACAGACATTAAAGGAGATAAAGTGTTAGAAAACTAACACCTGCAATCGCGGAATGTTGATCGCTATAACGCATTCTACCCTGATGTCTAAGGGGACAAGAAGGTTTTGTTTAAACCTAACACCCTAACATAAACCCCTAGTCTAAATACCCCTAATCCGCCACCCCCAACATAGCTGACACTATATAAAGTGATTAACCCATAAACCGCCCCCACTTGCATCGCTAACACCTAAATAAACCTATTAACCCCTAAACCACCGCCCCCAACATCGCCAACACTAAATAAACCTATTAACCCCTAAACGGCCAGCCCCCCACATAGCAACTACTATAATAAAGCTATTAACCCCTAAACCACCGGCCCCCCACATCGCAACTACTAAACTAAACCTATTAATCCCTAAACCGCCGAACCCCACAACGCAACTACTAAACTAAATCTATTAACCCCTAAACTGCCAGCACCACATCGCAAATACTAAACTAAACCTATTAACTCCTAAACCACTGGCCCCCACATTGCAACACGCTAAATTAAACTATTAACCCCTAAACCTAACACCCCCTAACTTTAAATTAAACTTACAATATAACTACCATAAAATAAATAAAAACTTACCAGTGAAATAAAAAAACTAAGCTTAAACTATACAAAAAACCTAACATTACTATTTTAAAAACTTAAATAAACCAAAAATAAAAAAACCTAAGTTACGAAATTATAAAATCCTAACACTAAGAAAAAATAAAAAAAACTAACATTACCAAAAAAACAAACACAAAAATTACGAAAAATAAACAAAAAAACCTAACATTACCAAAAATAATCAAACACTTAAATTACGAAAAATAAAAAAACACTAAGATTACAAAAACAATAAACGAAATTATCCAAAATAATACAAATTAAACCTAATCTAATAGCCCTATAAAAACAACAAAGTCCCCACTAACATTAACCCCCCTCCACCCAACCAACCCCCTAAAATAAAAAAAACCTGTCTAAAAATAACCTAGCTACCCATTGTCCCTAAAGGGGCATTTGTATGGGCATTGCCCTTAAAAGGGCAATCAGCTCTAACCTAAAAGAAAACCCACCCCAACCCCCCAAAAAAAACTATTACTAACCCCAGAAAATGTACTAACCATTCCTGAAGTCCAACAGTCCAGGCGGAGCAAAGTCTTCAATAGGATTTAAGCATCTGCCAAAAGGATTTAAGCAGCTCTCATCCTATTGGCTGATTTGAACTTTTCAGCCAATAGGAATGTAACGGTACCCCAAAATAAAAGGGGTACCTTGCATTCAATCTTCAGTGTGTGGCAGATGATCGCATAAAGAGGATCTACGTCGCTGAAGACTGCCGCCGCTAAAGAGGACCAGCACTCCGGATCTGTGCATCGCCGAAGACCACTTTGCACCTCCGGGTAGAAGATAAAAGATGGTGACACCCTGGAAGAAGATCTTCGCCGCCTGGATGAAGACTTTGCTCCACCTGGACTTCCGGACTTCTGGAATGGTGAGTCAATTTTCTGGGGTTAGTGTTAGGTTGTTTTTTTTGGGGTGTTTATTTTTTTAGATTATGGATTTTTTTTATTTTTTAATGGGCACTAAAGAGCTGATTGCCCTTTTAAGGGCAGTGTCCATACAAATGCCCCTTTAGGGGCAATGGATAGCTTAGGTTATTTTTAGACTTTTTTTTATTTTGGGGGGTTGGTTGGGTGGGGGGTTTTACTCTTAGGGGGGGACATTGTAATTTTTTTAGGTAAAAGAGCTGTTTATCTTAGGGCAATGCCCTACAAAAGGCCCTTTTAAGGGCTATTGGTAGTTTATTGCTAGCTTAGGGGTGTTTTTATTTTGGGGTCGCTTTTTTGTTTTTATAGGGCTATAAGATTAGGTTTCATTTGTATTATTTTGGATAATTTCGTTTATTATTTTTGTAATCTTAGTGTTTTTTTTATTTTTCGTAATTTTAGTGGGTTTTTTTTTGTTAATGTTATGGTTTTTGTTTTTTTTCTCGTAATTTTAGTTTCTTTTTTTGGTAATGTTAGTTTTCTTTTTAGTTTTTTTTAGTGTTAGGATTTTATAATTTTGTAAATTAGGTTTTTTCTTTTTTGTTTATTTTAGTTTTTAAAAAATAGTAATGTTAGGTTTTTGTATAGTTTAAACTTAGTTTTTTTATTTCACAGGTAAGTTTTTATTTATTTTATGGTAGTTATATTGTTTTTAATTTAAAGCTAGAGGGTGTTAGGTTAAGGGGTGAATAGTTTAATTTAGTGTGTTACGATGTGGGGGGCCGGAGGTTTAGTGGTTAATAGGTTTAGTTTAGTGTGTTGCAATGTGGGGGGGCAGTGGTTTAGGGATTAACAGGTTTAATTTAGTGTTGGCGATGTGGGGAGCCGGTGGTTTAGGGGTTAATAGTTTATTTAATGTGTTGTGATGTGGGGAGGAGGTGGCGGTTTATGGGTTAATAGGTAGTTTATGAGTGTTAGTGTACTTTGTAACATTTTTGCTATAAGTTTTGTGAAATATTTTTGTTTTGCAAAATCCTATTCTACTGGTCTCTGATCGCGGAATGGATCGTTGCGGTAAAAGCTGTAACGCTAGTGTAATAGCCTGACCGAACAACTTGTAATACGGGAGACCTGAAAATTACACAGTGCGGAGTGGAGAGTTGTGGTACAGGCTAAAACGGGAGACCTGCTATTCCACACGCAAAGGCCAATTTTTCAACTGTCATTTTTCAATCGTGCCGTACCGCACAACTTGTAATCTTGCTGATGGGTAGTATTGGAGCTAGCCTCATTCAGTTCAGGGAGGGGGGGGGAAAGAATGGAAAGAGAAAAAAGGGGGGGTGGTGGTTGTGGGACGGGGGGGTGAGTGGCAGAAGGGGTAGGAGGGTTGTGGTTTAATTTATTTCCTGTGTAGCCATATATCCCATATCTTCCAGTAAGAGTCAAGCCTATTTAAATGTTCTTCTTTTCCATTTTAGCAAATAAGTCAATAGACTTAATTACGCATTATATTGAAGGGGGAATTGTTGCCGAGCCCTCACAATAGAAATTATTGTGGCTGCAAATATGAAGGTCGCCAACTGCTTTTGGGGTCTGGGTAGTTTGGTTGGGAATATATTGAATAAGGCTACTTTCGGGGAAGGCCTAATTTCAAGGTCTAGGCTGTCACATATTTTAAATACTTCTTGCCAAAGCCCAGTGAGTTATCGGCAGTCCCACCACACATGCAGGTCCAACCCAACCTCCCCACATCATCTCCAGCATTTAGATGAATGGAATTGGGCAAGTTGTGATAGTCTTAATGGTGTGAAATACCATCTAAGTAATTTCATATAGAGTTCGAAAGAGTTGGCACAGTGCAAGATGTGTTTTGTCATTAAGATAGCTTGGGATTAGGTTGCATCTGAGATTGAAGAAGAAAGGTCTCTCTGTCACGCTTTCAGTTGCCACGTTTTACCATCCATCACATCTTTCATTATCAATCTGTATTGTAAGGATAGGGGTTCTAACAATTTAGAGCCAGTAATCAAGCGTTGTTCCCAGCTATTTTTCTGAGTCCCCTACGTGGGAATCCCCAGGCAACCATGAAACTGTGAAGTCTAAAGTGCTCAAATCTGAACCAGGTTAGTAGTGTCCTTTCTATAAGGAGGGAACCTGAAGCTAGTAATATGTCATTTGAATATAACTTGTGAAACTTGGTTGAAATCCCAAGATTTCCATGGAGTAATATGAGAGTCTGGGAGACCTCTCAGTAGACCCAGGAAGGAGTGAATAGGGTAATGATGGGGGCCACTTCTGAATAGTGTCTAATTGATTTCCAAATCTCTAGATTTTGTAAGATTATTGCGTTGTTGATGTCTAATCTACTTATATGGTAGTCAGGTATCCACAGTAATTCCTTTAGGAGATATCTCTTTTCCAGCCTGTATCATCATTGGCTGAACTCCATCCAGCAATATGTCTGAGATGTGCTGCCTCATAATAGATGATTATATTAGGTAGGAAAACCCCTACTTATCCAAAGGGCTTTTGTAGGGCTTTCTTTGATTTTTTTATTTTGCAATATGTATCTCATGATTAGGGCATTGAATCTATCGAGCATTTCCTTCAGGAGCTTTATCTGTAGGCACTATAGGTATATATTTAGACCTATTTTTTATATAAAATATGGGTGCCTGTGTATATGTGTAAAAAAGATCTATATTCAAAGGAAGGATGTTATTATTGACACAGGTAGTAGGAAGTTATAAAAGTAACAACAAAGAGACAAGGTCTTTACATATGCAAAGTACTTCACTCTCTCCAAGATAGTAAGTTTGTCCCAAGTGAAGAAAAATCACAGGATATAAACGGGACAGCTGAGAGGTATAGTAGGGCATTTGGGATGGAAGGTTGGTAGGTATACACACACACACTGACACTCTACACACACATGCACTCACATACACAAACACACACATGCAACCACACAGTAATTTTAGATAGGAAGAAAGGGTTTGGTAAGTGCACACACACACACACACACAGACATCCACCGTTCAATAACTGATAGATAGGACACATTGTGTGTTTGGGAGTATGAATGAAAACTTCTTTATGTAACTGTTTCTGTAACCTTTCTGTAAATCGGGCAGATTCTAATTAAAGCTCTCTCTCTCTCTGGTAAAGAACTGAGTGTCTGGAAAATCATTTAGCCTGGAATTACTATGAATACAGTATAGTGGCTATATTTCTATAGAACTACACACACAATATTTACCTAATACTGGTGGTAAAAAGTGAATTGTTTAAGTGTGTGGTGAGGTGACACTGGGGGTTAGTACATTTATTACACAAAGCAGGGGTCATTATCTGGAGCATATCCAAAGTGGATTTATCGAATGCGATCCTGGTGGATTAGAAGGATAATTGTGCAACAGGCACCTGAAGAGATATACAATCTTTGGTAGTATTGGCATTTTTACCGAGGCTATGCGGCCTAACCAGGAAACTTCATGGAAGTTCCACAAATTTAAGAGGTTGTCAATGTCTTGTAAAAGGGATTCATAATTCCTATCTCTGACTAGTTGAAGTTTAGGGCCTAGCTGAACCCCAAGGTGCCTAAGTGTTTCATTTGACAGCTTGAATTGAAAGGACGTCTGCATGATCTCTAGTTCAAATTTGGGTAAGTGGATTGGCAGGGCCTCTGTTTTTGCAAAATTAATTTTATAGAAGCTGAGAGCACTAAATTGAGATATAGAGGCCGAATTATCAAAGGTCTTGCGGACCTGATCCGACAGTGCGGATCAGGCCTGCAAGACCTTGCTGAATGCGGAGAGCAATACGCTCTCCGTATTCAGCATTGCACCAGCAGTTCACAAGAGCTGCTGGTGCAACGCCGCCCCCTGAAGACTCGTGGCCAATCGGCCACCAGCAGGGAGGTGTCAATCAACCCGATCGTACTCGATCGGTTGAATTGTGGTGATTCCTGTCCGCCTGCTCAGAGCAGGCGGACAGGGTTATGGAGCAGCGGGCTGCTTCATAACTGCTGTTTCTGGCGAGCCATTCAGAGCTTGATAGATAGGTCCCTATGTATCAAAAAAGGCTAGCATGGACCCTATGGGGTTAGAGAGGAATAGGGTGATGTCATCAGCCGAAAAGTGCTATTTTCTCCTGATGTTGGCCAAATTGTATACCCTGGATCTTGGGAGATAGTCTTATAGCCTGAGAAGATTACCTTTTTGTCCACAGTATAAACATATCCCAATATTTATTTTTCATAGTCGTTCAGAGTTCAACAGATGAAGAGATCCAACCTCCATGGGTTCCTCAGTCGTATCACTAGACAAGAGGTTACAAAAAACAGAGGGCGCTAAACAGCTAAATATAAATAACACATTTATTCAAACACAATGCAAGAGTGATTGATTTAAAGACAATGCAAGAGTTGATCAAATAAAAATAGGGACTCCCCCAAAAACATATAAAAAACATATGAAAAAAATCTCTAATACCACCTTTAAGTAAGAAATGAAAGTCTCAATTTACAAATCCATTATTGCCACGCTGAGCATGAAAGGTACAATGTATATACAGCCACCTGCTTCTCTTAGATCTATTGAACAGCAATTCCTTGGAGTGGTTAGCTTTTCACCACTTGCCTTACTGGAGACTCGATGGAGCGATCTCACTCACCCGTCCGCCTCCTAGTAATCGGTCCTGTTGTTATGCCAAACTCCTTAGATGATCTTTACCGCAGGTTCAGGCTGTATTCTCTTCTTCCAAAACACCTCTACCCGGTGTATACAGCATGTGACAACGTGACGTCACTGCAAGATGAAAAACAGGCCACCCGCACTTAAGCGTGAATAACGCGCTGGTATAATGAAATAGGTACCTAGGCTGCAGCCTACGCGTTTCATCCATTAATTGGGCTTTTTTTCAAGATGCCATTTACTCTCAAGACTTAATTTCAAAATCCTCCATGTTCACCCCATTGAGTGTTATTAATTGGCCATAAAGGTGGTATATATTGTTAAGGTGGTATAACCATAAAATACAGATTAATATATACAATATTCCCTATTATCCCAACAGATTTGCATATTATGTAATCAGCTTATTCAATACAATTCATTATATAAAATAGGTAAGAAATATAAATTAGAATGGTTAGAAATACATAATAAAAATATACATATTAAAAATAAATATTAAAAATGAGGGATATTTAAAAGAGTAGCATTAAGGCTGTGACACACTGCAAGTGATGCAGCGCGAGGTGAAGCAGCTGCTTTGCGCTGCATCGCATTGCTTCTGAAGTTAAAATATTTAAACTCTGAGCGCTAAGCTACGCAACCAGATGCGGCTGAATGTGCAGAGAGAAAAAGGCAGGACACACTGAGCGCGCACAGCAGCATCATCACGCTGCGCGCCGCACCACATGTGTCACAGCCTTTATTTTACACACTAGTAAATGGCAGCTCCCAAATATCAACTACCCAAGAAAGGAGATAAATCTTAGTCTGAGTTTAGTCCCTTTGGAAACAGAGTGTCAAACGTATATATTAATTCTTACTTAAAGGTGGTATTAGAATTTTTTTTATTAGTTTTTATATGTTTTGGGGGGAGACGTCCCTATTTTTATTTGATCAACTCTTGCATTTTCTTTGAATAAATGTGTTATTCATATTTAGCTGTATAGCACCCTCCATTTTTTGTAATCTCTATTCTTATATCTTATCCACTTAAAGGGAGGTAGATTAAGAGTGACTTTTAAATATAATTTGCCTAACGCAAATTTTTCCTCTTGTCGATTATCACTAGACAAGGCAGAGTCTGAGGAGGATTGGACCAATGAAGGCCGGTAGCCTGTCTGAATGGTCTTTGAGTCCTCTCTCATTCTTGTATTTTTTTCTAGATGTCGGTTGTCCAAATGGATACACATCTCTATGAAGGAATTAAGTGTCTCCGAGGGCTTTTTGCAAAGTAATTAATTTTTTAGGTGATCAGACAACCCCTTACGAAAAGTTGCTCTTAATGCTCTTTTATCCTAACCGGTCTCAGCTGCTATGGTCCTGAAGTCTATGGCTTATTGATAAACTGGATAATTCCCTTGTTGAAGGTCCAGTATAGATAGTTCTGCAGTGACATATCTATTGTGTTTATCAAAGACACTTCGTATAGCAGAAAGGATAGAAGTCATTAAAGACTGGTTCATCTCTCTCAATTAGGGGAGGTACCCATGCCAGAGCTTTGCCTTTCAAAAGAGAGATGATGAAGGAGAATTTTTTAGAGGAAGACAAAAACACTGTAGGATTACACTTAAAGTAGAGCAGGCATTGGTTGAGACAACCTCTGCAATTCTCTGGGTCTCCATCAAATTCCTTTGGTAATGGCAGTTTCAGGGATGTAGACTTTGATATGAAAGCAGTAACTCTCTCTGGGGGTACTGGGAATGAAGTAGAAACCCCAGGAAGAGAAAGTGTTTGCTATACCTTGATCTATTTTAGAGTCCAAATGTTGAAGTTGTGCAGCGTGATCTCCAAGTAATTGACATTGATGAGTAAAGGCTTTTGCCAACTATTCTAGACTAGGCATGGTCCTAGAATTCTTTTGGGCCCTTCCCATAATTTTCTATGAAAACCATTGTGGCTAGTAGTCTTGCTATCCCACCATCAAGTGTAGTGATTAAGAAATAGCATTTGAGGCAATAGCATTAGAACCCAGGAGAAAGATGACTGAGCACATTGTCTATTACTGGAAAGCTGTATAGCTTTGTATTGCTGGGTAGCAAAATCAATGTCCAAGGTCAAAACTAAACGGGCATAAACAGCGTAGAATCGGGAGGCAGAAGAATGGTTGAGTAGGATATGGGTCGCAAGCTAGAAATCCAATGAAATAATTCAGCACACCCACAAGATAAACTCAATTCTAGGACAATGAGTAAGACAGCCCGGAAGGAATTTAAAGGTCTTTGGTGCGAGGCATCAGACATGACGAGCCACAGAAATATTTATTCGCTCTCCTGCTATTTTTATTTTAAAAAGCAGGAATGGAACCAAAAATGGGTCGGCTCCTAAGCTTTACATTCCTGCATTTTAAATAAAGATAGCAAGATAGAACAAATTGATAATAGGAGTAAACTTATTTATTTATTGCCTTATTTTGCACTAGCGGTAACACGAAAAGTGCAAAAATCCTAACCTGAGTTTTCGTGTGCACATGCTTGTATTCCCCAATAGAAATCAATGGAGACTAAAAAATGAAAAGAAAAAAAAAACTAACACCCTACTCGCATTCCCCATAAAAGTCAATGGAGAAAAAAGTGAAATGAAAACCCTACCATAAGCCTCTAGCCTATTAACCCCTAATCCACCATCTCCCCACATCGCAAACACTAAATAAAACTATTAACCCCTAAACCACCCCCCCACATCTTAAAGTCATACACTACAATATTAACCCCTAAATCGCCATTCCCCCACACCTCAAAGTCATAAACTACAATATTAACCCCTAAACCGCCATCCCCCACATTGCAAACACAAAATACAACTATTAACCCATAAATCGCCATCCCCCCACATCGCAAAGTCATAACTACACTATTAACCCCTAAACCTCCAACCCCCTACATGGCAAAGTCATAAACTAACATCTCAACCCCCTTACCTAACACCCCCTAACTTAACCCAAATTAAAATACTCAAAAGCCATTACAAGCCATTAGTGCTTAGAAAATTAACCAGAAGTCAATTCACTTTACAATGTGGTGTGTTCCCTGTAAATATATACTTATGTACATAAATATTTATGTGTTAATATGTGTATGTACATACACATATATTTCAGATCTGCTGCTCATCGCTGTGCGACCTACACCCTTCGCTGCACTAGTTCTCATTCCGTGAACGAGGCTTCCTTTGCAATCATAAAAGAACATATAATGACCATGTTTTGGGTTTATGATTCATAGTTTAAAAGTATCATTTAAGGAATATTCTTTAACTTTTTATCGAAGGGATATGAAACCAATTTTTTATTTCATGATAGAGCATACAATTTTAAACAACTTTCCTATTTACTTCTATCTAATTTGTTTCATTTTCTTGGTATCCTTTGTTGAAGCAGCAGTAATGCACTACTGAGTGGGTAGCTGAAAGCCAATGACTAGATGGATATATGTGCAGCCACCAATCAGCAGCTTCTGAGCCTACCTAGGTATACTTTTAAACAAAGGATACAAAAATAAATAAATAAAATAATTAGATAATAGAAATAAATTGGAAAGTTATTTAAAATTGCATTCTCTATCTGAATCATGAATGGAAAAAAATGTGGGCTTCAAGTTCCTTTAAACTAGGATGCAAAATTTTTTTTTGCAATATGAAATTAACATGCTTTAAAATTTAAATATTTATGAAAAAATCTTGTGAAAAGTGAACATATACAATGTTAAAGGGACACAAAACATTTTGAGCTTGTAATATAAAAGTTTTAATTATTCATATTAAAACAGCTTTGCAATAAACGTATTATTTGCCTTTGTTTCTTGTCATTTAACCCTCAAATTAATTGTTTTTAGAAGTGCATGTGGCAGACTCACAATTCTGCTCCTTGTCTGTTCCTAATAGTCCTCAGTAGAGGGAATCAGATAAGGAACTGCTAAACCTTTCTTTCTCACAAAATAACAATAGCAAGCCTTGCCTATTCCAGCAAATTGCCTGGATTGGTTCCTCCAAATAAGGCAAGTGGAAGGTGAAATTTGGCTAGTGAAAAACAATTGCAAAGATGTTAACACATTCAAAAATATTTCCCATTCACCTAGTATGTGAACTTATTGAAATAATTTTGGAATTTCAAGGTTTTTACTCTCCCTTTAAAAAGTTCAGAATGATTTTAAAAAGGTAAGACTGATGAATCAGGTAAATCCAAAAATCATGTGATAACTTGCTTTAAAGTATTTTTTTCTGATTTATTAGAATGTTCATGCGCTTCTCAGTGTAAGTCATAGCAAGTTTTCACATTGTCATGAAAAATGATTCAAATTCTTATCAACTGGACACATATAGCTAAAAACTATGCAAAAACCTATAACAGGTTGGAATTAACCCCATACAGTGTTACTTGTGCACATACATCCTTCAGTGTAGATATGAGAATTCATAGGAAATAGAAATATGAAGAGGTCAGATAGATTTTGTATGTTATCTTCACAGGTAAAACATTTTATATAGCTTGAATCACACATATTTTACCTTACGAAACTCATCCACTCATGTTGCATCTCTCTTTTATCTATATTAATCCATATTTACATGCAGTAAATTTTACAATGTAGTTCTGATTTTAAAGAAAATGATCCAGGCTTTGTATTACTCAAAGAGCACAAGTACTTTCCTTCAAGTAAAATAAGAACTGATCTCCACAGCTTCACCTTACCTAATCCTGAAATAAACATGTTGAAGAAAGTTTCAAAGTCTTCTGTCTTGCCATGTTTTTCCACCATTTTATGAAAATGATAAAATGAAACCAGAACATCTTTTGGATTTCTTGATACATAGATAACCTGTAGGTAAAAATGAAAATGTTTTCCGAGTCTGCAGTATTTCATTTAAATAAAATTTTAATGACTTCATTGTATGGCCCACAATTTCCTTTGTATTTATGATGACTAGTTCCATTACTAAAAAAAAGCCCTACTCTATACTTTTATTTTGGCTATTATTACAGTATGCATCCTTAAAGTGAAAGTAAATCTTAGTGTTTTACAAACGCTAGGATTTACTATTGAAACAAATAAAGGTCACTTTCATTCATGAAGTATAAGATACTACATGTATAAAGCTCCTTTATTTGTTTCAACCGATCGCCGCTCTTAGCTCCTACAGCATCGCATGGCTAAAAAAAAATTGGCTAAGAGGTGACGTTTTCACCTCATAGCCAATAGCTGTGCGGTAAATCCGGCTCCCATGGGCGCCAAGCCGGATTTACCGCACGGCTATTGGCTAAGAGGTGAAAATGTCACCTCTTAGCCAAATGTTTTTTTAGCCGTGGGCTGCTGTAGGAGCTAAGAGCGGCGATCGGTTGAATCAAATAAATGAGCTTTCTACATGAAGTATCTTATACTTCATGAATGAAAGTGCCCTTTATTTGTTTCAATAGTAAATCCTAGCGTTTGTAAAACGCTAGGATTTACTTTCACTTTAAGTGAACACTAATAGGGCACAATAGAAAAAGCACACAAATGAATTACTTTGTCAGTCATTGATTTCCTATTTTAACAGAATCATTTCAGGAGTCACAAAGAAAACCAATTAAGCCTCTGAAAAAAAGTCCGGTCTTGTACACATGGGCAAATTAATGGCTAGATTACAAGTGGCGTGGTATATTTCTTTTTCACGATCACAAAAACTCTGCTGGAGTTCTGCTTTTTGCGCTAGTCGTATAAAAAGTTTAAAAAACTTTTTTTGCTAGCGGTAACCCATTTCACGCTTAAAGTGATCGTGAATTTTGATGCTAAAGTTCCCGGTTTTAAAAAAATTGAATAAAAACAGGAGCACTTTAATTAATCAAAATTTAAATTTCACTCCTGTGGTAAAAAAAAAACTTACCTTTTAATCTTCACAGCAGCTCCAGCATCCTCCACCCGTTGCAAAGCCTTTTCCTGGGTCTAAAATGAGGAATCCGGCTTCCTCCAATCACGGCGTTGAATCAGACACTGATTCCCCCAGGGGGGAAGCTGTGATTGGAGGATGACCTATCCATTATTTCTGACATCAGAATGGCTTGCGACGACTGGAGGGAGCTGGAGCTGCTGTGAAGATTAAAAGGTAAGTTTTTTTTCACAACAGAAGTGAAATGTAAATTTTGATGAATTAAAGTGCCCCTGTTTTTAATCAAATTTTTAAAAACCGGGCACTTAAGCATCAAAATTTACATTCACTTTAAAGTAGAAAATCGAAAATCATGATCATGTTTTTGCATTCTACCATAGAAGTCAATGGAGGAAAAAATGTGTAACAAATCCCACTTTCTCATGCAAACACTATAGCATTTTCACAATTGCACTAATCCGACATGAAAATATAAATATTTCATATTCCAATGTTCTTAAAATAACGGAATATGTTCTATTTATTTATAATTAAATATTTTTTTGTGCTATATTTTTTTTTTTAACAATTTTTATTAGATGGTGCTTTTTATAAGTGTAACTGTACTTTGTAATGTATTTTTGATATGTTTTATGACACTTTTTTGTTTCGGAAAACAGTTAACCACAGCTCTAAGATCGCAGTAAGGATTGAAGCGTAAATCGCTCAACTTGTAATATCTGCGCAAATAAAACTGCTCAAGAAAAGACGATATCGCGTGCGCAAAACTGTTTGCACCTTACTTTTAATCTAGCCCTAAATGTCTTGAACATAATACTATCAATGGCAAAATGTGCAGCAGTTGAGTTGCATACATACACTGCACATTGTTTAAAGAAACAAAATGGTAGTTCAATCAAGAGTGACTTAAGTGAGTATTTTTAGATGTAAGGATCAATATTTCCTTGCTGGGCATTTTTAATAATGTCCTTTTTATGACACCTGAACTTAAGCTGTTATAGAAATATGTTATATCTGGTATCTGTTTAGATAAATATGCACACATGGTTTGCTACTGAATTATAACTACATAAACCCAGGTATAATACAGTATAGTAGTTTCTACTATGGAGGTTTCGTTAGCCTTAAAGGGACAAATCAACACTAAAATTGTTATTGTTTAAAAAGATAAATAACGCCTTTATTACCCATTCCCCAGCTTTGCACAACCAACATTGTTATATTAATATATTTAATAACATTTAAACCTTTAAATTTCTGCCTGTTTCAAAGCCACTACAGATAGCCTCTTAACACATGCTTTTTTATTAGCTTTTCACAACAGGGGGCAGCTAGTTCATGTGAGCCATATAGATAACTTTGTGCTCATGCCCGTGGGTTGTGGCAGACACTGCACTAATTGGATACTAAACAATTGATCAGCCCCCCCTTAACCAAGTGACTAAAACGTATATGCACTTTATTCTTAAGTGTAGTCAAACTTGGAAATGTTGTAAAGGTAGTAACACACAAACACAGAGACACACATAAGCATTCACATATAGACACTCTAGTAGACACGCAAAGAAACACACAAACACACTCAGACACAGACACCCACACAGACACTCAGCACTTGTTTACATTGACCTGACAAGTAATGAGGTAGACTACAGTTTTGGCAGAAAAGGAGATTTACAAGACAAAATATGGAATTCTGATTATCTTTTGTCAAGGAAGATGCCAACTATATGATGACAACATCATGCAGTGGCTGAAAGGAAGGACCCTGAACTGACTAAACAGTAATTTAAAGGTTAAGTGGTGCATTGGTGACTTCTAGAAAGGTCTCATTAGTCTCAAAGTCTGTAGAAAGATGTGAAAAAAATAGTAAGGTCAAAATGTCCTAAAAAGGAACAGACAATGGGCATACACACACACACACACAAACTCAAACAGAAACTTGCACATACACCCAAGGAAACACCCACAGAGACAGCCTCAGAAATCACACAAAGACATACACACTCACAGAAAACACAAAAAGATACATACACACACAGAGAGACACCAACAGAAAACACACAAAGACATACACACACACACACCCTCACAGAGACACCAACAGAAAATGCACAAAGACAGGCACGCAAACCCTCACAGAGAGATCCACAGAAAAAATATATACACACTCATAGAGACAACAACAAAAACACAAAGACATAAACATTGCCATCCCCTAAATCAACAGTGTGTGACATGCATAATAAAAAATAGCAGGAATTAAAAGATCACTTTTTAAAGAATCATATTTGTAAATGTGCAAACAAAAATACTTCTGTGAATTCAAATGTGTACATTATTGATCTGTCAGAATGGGTATATATATATATATATATATATATATATATTCTAGTTATGAGATCCAAGCACTCACTGTAGGTTGTGTTGCCTGGGTGCACTCTATGGTGGATAGGTAGAAACTTTCATGAAGAGAAGAGGCACTCACAGGACTTAATTAATCCAAAATGTATTAATAGTTCATCAATTCAGTCAGTCAACGTTTCAGTCCTCGCAGGGACCTTTATCAAGACTGTTTCTACACAGAAGATACAAAATAAGATGAAAAGACAGTTAATTCCACTAAGAGTAAAAACTCCACATTAGACAAGACTAACAACCATAAGACACTTGTAAAGACAAAAAAAAGAAAAGAAAACCACTATGGGAAAAAAATAAAAAAGTGATATATAGAATGTATTTGGTCAAAGAATAAATGAAATTTCATGAGCCATGTGTGGGAATCCCCATATCCGCTAGTAAAGTATACTTAGTAAGGTTCATGGCCTTTCAAACAGTAGTTTCACATATACATGTTATACTAGTTAACAAAAACATGCCAATACATGAATATAGGTACAAAATATGTGTACTTTCATAATAGTCAAAACAAGAACAAGGTCCTATTGCACACAGCACCTAGCGTGTTGCAACTGGTTCTATATATGCCAAGATAGTAGAATGAACAATACTACAGATCAGATCTTAAAGAAGACACATAGATAAATAGATACAAAAGAGTACAAAGTCAAATGAAACAAACACCTAAATAAATTAACAAAATTTAGTAGAAAAACAACAGTACTAGAGTAGATAAAAAAGGCTCCTATCCTCACCACGGGTATCCATACATTTCCATAATTTTATATACAGCAGTGTAGGCATAAATATTGGTGTAAAGCACCTACTTCAGAGATACGTTGAGGTAATGAACATATAGTCAAACGCCCCATACAGTTAAGATAAGTATGTATACTATTAGATTAACATATGTATTAATAGTTCAACATAAGCATAACCATTTCTAGACACTGGCAAGTGGGTGTGTGTTAATAGTAAATCGGATAACATCAGTATAGAACAGTACATCAAGATACTCGTCTACATCAGCCCTTCTTAAACTGTGGGTCGCGACCCCATATGGGGTCACGTAACCCTAATCTGGGGGTCACGGGCTGTGTGTTTTAAAAAAAAAAAATTGTTTCCCTTCCAGGCATGTTTTCTGTAAGGTGCGCGGCCACGCACTTTCCCTCCCGCTATAGCGCAGGCAGAATGTCAGGCCTTGCAACACCAGAGGGATGGGGAAAGTGAAAGTGAGGCCCTGTGCTATGGGCAGCGACCGTTGCTATTACTGTACAGGCTGCGTACTGGACCAGATATGGTTGCCTGGGTTGCACTTAGGATAGTGATGTGAAAAGGCTGACTGTAATGACTTGTAGGCACGACTAGGCCTTGCATTTGCTTCTGATCGGCTTAGTGGGGACTGTAAAGTGACTGAATGTGGCATTTTTTTGTGTCAGCCATGCCTTGACCCTTTTCAGAATCCATTAAGAAGAGGATATGCAGGGACCTGCTGCAGAGGTACATGGGACACTTCTTGCAGGAGAAGCTGAGTTTGGAGCAGCTCACACTAGACTTGTATCAAGGGACTGGCTCAGTGTCAAAGGTTCCCCTGGATAAATGGGTATGTAGTTCTCATAGATGTTGGCATTAAAACACTTGCAGTATTTCTTTAATAGACCTGGTGTTTTATAATATATTACAAGATCTCTTTAATTAGCCAAGTCCTGAACCAGACATTGGCAGACTATGTTATGTGCCTGATGCTCATGTGCTAGGTGCTGGATGATGGTTTGCCTGACAGTGCCAGATCCCTAATTTCTAAAGTTTGCTGACCGTTTGCCAAGTGCTGACTGACCGCATGTCAGGTGCTGGCTGAACATGCTGGCTGACAGATGGATGGGGGTATAAGTATGGGAGGGAGGGTATGAGAATGGAAGGGCGGTATGAATATGAAGGTGGAGTATAGAAGGAGCAGGGGAGTGAGCATGGAAGGGGCAAGTATGAGCATGGAAAGAGGGAGTATGAGTATGGAAGGGGGAGTATGAGTATGGAAGGAGGTATGAATATGAAGGGAGTATGGAAGGTGCAGGGGAGTGAGCATGGAAGGGAGGAGTATGAGTGTGAAAGAGGAGTGAGCATGGAAGGGGCAGTGAGCATGGAAGAGGGGAGTATGAGCATTGAAGGGGGGGAGTATAAGTGTGAACAGGGAGTATGAAGGGGGGGGTATGGAAGGGGCGGGGGTGAGCATGGAGGAGGGGGAGTTTGAGTATGGAGGGGTGAGTATGAGTATGATTTTATTATCAGTAAATGTTTTATTTGTATACTATTTTATATACCCAGGGTCACGTAAAAATTTATTGCGCAAAAAGGGGTCGTGAGTGGAAAAAGTTTAAGAAGCCCTGGTCTACATCAAGGTGCAAGGAATGTCAAGGGGACTGACAGAGTTACCTTATAACTAGGTTGCAGGATCACAATGTTTTCAAGATCCAGTGGTCAAGCATGTAAGTTTTACTTACCTCAGTATGAGGGTGAATAATGTACTCAGCGGTGAGCAGACTAGTGATGTCCAGTTCATGAACGAATCGTTCATTTGAACTGGTTCTTTTCAGTGAACTGTGTGAATCAGTTCACCAGACTGAACTGATTCGTTTGCAAACAGTTCACTTCCTGAGTCTGCAGCAGCACTGGTAATATGATCCTAGAGTGAGTTCTGCTTCTGCTAACTCCTCCTTTGCAATGAATCACACAGCGGAATCTCACTCTAGGATCATATTACCAGTGTTGTTGAATCAGTGTACTGTTAGCTAACTTGTTTGCAATGAATCAGTCTGTTAACAGTTCACTGATTCAAAGAGTAATATGCCATTTCTGTATTGTGTTACACTTTCACAATAAATAGAATTTTATTTGTTAGCTACCCATATTTCCCCACAATTGCTTTTTTAATGAAGTGCGTGGAAAACCACAATGTACGTTAAACTTTTTTTTTTTTTAACATAATGCTGTCTTGTTACTTCATTAGGGCTACTATATATTCTAAAAAAAAGAACCACAGTAGATTGCTTTCTTTTTTTTATTCATAAGGAAAGGAAGCAAATTGTATACAATTTGTAAAATGTTCTCAAACTACAAGGTGGTAGTGCTGGATTCACACAAGGAGGAGTCCATGATTGATTTGATTCAGGAGCAACTAGCAGCAGAGAGCAGACACAGTGACTCAGGACTCATTCTAAATGATTCAGAATCGCTGCGTCTGTACTGAATCTGTGATTCTTCTGCTCTGCCTCTCAAGCGCATCACGTGATCAGTAGGTGAACTGATGAATCGGTTCAGTTAATCGAACCGTCCAAAATGAACCGATTCATCAGGATGAACCGAACTTCACATCACTAGAGCAGACTATGGTCTGCGCCGCTCTTAAATACTGCATAAACATTACAACCCACATAGCCCTAATCTAACCCAAACCCCCCTTAAATAAACCTAACACTAAGCCCCTGAAGATCTTCCTACCTTATCTTCACCATACCAGGTTCACCGATCCGTCCTCGGAAGTCTTGATCCAAGCCTCGGAAGTGTTGATCCAAGCCCAAGCGGGGGGCTGAAGAGTGACGTCCATCCTCGGGCTTAAGTCTGGATCCAAGCGGCGACTGAAGAAATCCATCATCGGGATGAAGTCTTCTATCAAGCAGCATCTTCAATCTTCTTTCTTCCGGAGCGGAGCGGAGCCATCTTGTTCCCAGCCGACGCGGATCCATCCTCTTCTAACGACGCCTACTAGCCGAATGACGGTTCCTTTAAATGACGTCATCCAAGATGGCGTCCATCGAATTCCGATTGGCTGATAGGATTCTATCAGCCAATCGGAATTAAGGTAGGAAAATTCTGATTGGCTGATGGAATCAGCCAATCAGATTGAGCTCGCATTCTATTGGCTGTTCCGATCAGCCAATAGAATGCGAGCTCAATCTGATTGGCTGATTCCATCAGCCAATCGGAATTTTCCTACCTTAATTCCGATTGGCTGATAGAATCCTATCAGCCAATCGGAATTCGACGGACGCCATCTTGGATGACGTCATTTAAAGGAACCGTCATTCGGCTAGTAGGCGTCGTTAGAAGAGGATGGATCCGCGTCGGCTGGGAACAAGATGGCTCTGCTCCGCTCCACTCCGGAAGAAAGAAGATTGAAGATGCTGCTTGATAGAAGACTTCATCCCGATGATGGACTTCCGACTTCAGCCCGATGATGGATTTCTTCAGCCGCCGCTTGGATCCAGACTTCAGCCCGAGGATGGACGTCACTCTTCAGCCCCCCGCTTGGGCTTGGATCAACACTTCCAAGGCTTGGATCAACACTTCCGAGGACGGATTGGTGAACCTGGTATGGTGAAGAAAAGGTAGGAAGATCTTCAGGGGCTTAGTGTTAGGTTTATTTAAGGGGGGTTTGGGTTAGATTAGGGGTATGTGGGTGGTGGGTTGTAATGTTGGGGGGGGGTATTGTATGTGTTTTTTTTACAGGCAAAAGAGCTGAATTATTTGGGGCATGCCCAGCAAAGGGCCCTGTTCAGGGCTGGTAAGGTAAAAGAGCTTTGAACTTTTTTAATTTAGAATAGGGTAGGGCATTTTTTTTATTTTGGGGGGCTTTGTTATTTTATTAGGGGGCTTAGAGTAGGTGTAATTAGTTTAAAATTGTTGTAATATTTTTCTGATGTTTGTAAATATTTTTTTATTTTTTGTAACTTAGTTCTTTTTTATTTTTTGTACTTTAGTTAGTTTATTTCATTGTATTTATTTGTAGATATTGTATTTAATTAATTTATTGATAGTGTAGTGTTAGGTTTAATTGTATTTATTTGTAGATATTGTATTTAATTAATTTATTGATAGTCTAGTGTTAGGTTTAATTGTAGGTAATTGTAGGTATTTTATTTAATTAATTTATTGATAGTGTAGTGTTAGGTTTAATTGTAGGTAATTGTAGGTATTTTATTTAATTAATTTATTGATAGTGTAGTGTTAGGTTTAATTGTAACTTAGGTTAGGATTTATTTTACAGGTAATTTTGTAATTATTTTAACTAGGTAGCTATTAAATAGTTCTTAACGGGGGGCGGAGTTAACTGCCGTACTGAACAGCAGCATCTTTCAGGAGCTCCTGGATAGAAGAGTAAATTTGGCCATAAAAACTGTATTAAATTACACTAAAATAACTTTAGTCACATCACAGTCGTGACAGAAAGAGACTCTGCCAGTGTCTTACAAAAACAATATTGAATTTGGGCTGTGCAGGAAAGACAAGAGAGAATACCGCCGCTGACCGAATCACACTACCTCCATCAACGTAACCGGCTTGATCCGTGTCTGCCTCCTCACTCCGGGTCCGCCGCCGGATCATCACCTGATATCGAAAGAGCGACTTGCGACCCCGGGGGGTCGGGGCTCCGCTCCGGGGCCGATATTGCAGGCTGCGGTGGGTCTGGAGGCGGACCGGCAACAAATCTGACTGTGGCTGGGACACGCAAGACAAAAATAAACCAGGTGAGAGACTTATTAGGCATTGGCTCCTTACCCCCGAACAAAGCATAAGCCGACCCAGAGCCATCCTGAATCTACGCCACACTAACTGGCTGGGACACATGGAGGGGAGATTAATGGCGCGAATAGACGCCATCTTAGTTAGAGCCTGAGAGTTCCCGGGTGAGAACAGTGAAGGGGCATTCAGAACCTAGAAAGTTAGAAAGTGACAGCGAAGGGCCTCCAAGACCCCTGAAACTAACCCCTAAGCACACAAAACTCAGTGAATGGGACAATTACATTTAACTCTCATTCTAAGACCACACGCTGGGCTCTGAAATAGACTGAGCAACAAGCCATATTATTTGCTGACAGTCCAAATAAAACTCAGTTCAGCGAATAATTTCAGAACTTTACAGTCAGTGATATGCTATACACTAGCTGCTGCACTCATACAGGAGCTTATATCTTTACCGGGTCCACCTCTGCAGAGATCAGCACACAATTACAAAGCTGTATAAACAAGCCACCTTAATGAGCCTGACACATACATTTGAAGCAGGAATTTAAAAATACAGCAGCAATAGATAGGGTTATTATGAGCATACCCTGATAGAAGTCATATCTCACAGATACATTTCAGGACTCCAGATATAAAACCACAAAAGACAGCTGACCTCCCAAAAGAGCAGTACCTGAACATTTATGAAAACAGCTAATAGATCTACCATTTGAAATGTGAACAACCCCTCAAATTATACTGGGGATGAAAATATTCCAGCTAACATATCACCACAGCACCTCATGATTGCTTTTGCTATGACTCTGCAATAATTGCCTGCCCACTGATATCTTCTCATGTACTATCTGCCTTCATACCTACACTACAGAAAATACTGGGTTACACTACATACCATCAGTGTCTCCACAAAACACTTCTTATAAACTAACCGATCATTTGTCTAATCTACGTTCATTTATCTTCAAGATGGCATCTAAGAGAGCTACAAAAGGTGAGAAACCAATAAAATCATCAACTGTGTCAACATTCTTTAAACCCTCCCAAACAAACAAACAACTTCTGGACACAGAAATAGAAGACGAATCTGACACCGAATCACATCAAATGACACAAGATGATAGTCCACTAACAAAGGCTGACCTCAAAAACCTAGTGTCCAAAAAAGACATTGCAGACAATTTTGAAAAGCTGTGGGAGAAAATTGACTCCATTCACTCATCAGTGACCAATAGTCTATCGGAAATCAAATCTGATCTGTGTGAAATGGGCAACAGAATGGAGACATTAGAAGACCAAAAAGATGCAATGGTGGAACAAATGGATGAAATGGCACAAACCATATCCACACAACAACAAACTTTTGAAGAACTCCAAGATAAAATAGAAGATTTGGAGAATAGGAGCAGGAGGAACAATATCCGCCTCAAAGGAGTTCCAGAAGAAATAAGCCCCACGGATATACCAGCATACCTCACCCAACTCTTCACTCATATCACAAATTCTCCAACTGATTATACTTTTCATATAGAAAGAGCTCACAGGGCCCTGAAGCCTAAGCCTAAACCAGGACTACCCTCAAGAGATATTATAGTCAAACTAACATTTTTTCCTGATAAAGACAAAATCTTACAAGCGGCAAGAAAAAATCCAACTTTCAAATACCAAGGTAACATTATCCAATTTTATCAGGATCTTAGTGTGCGAACACTACAGAGAAGAGGAACCTTACGCCCCCTTACCACCTTACTCAGGAAGCATCAAATACAATATAGATGGGGGTTCCCGTTTGCTTTATACATCATAAAAGACTCCAAGACGATCACACTGAAAGATCCGGAAGATATCCCAGAGATCTGTAAGATCTTAGCCTTGGAGACTCCTACTATTCCAATCTCAACATCAAACCCAACAAAAGACAAAGATCCAGGCAGGCAATCAGAGCCACTTAAATGGCAAAAGATTAACCACAAGAAACAAAAGACCAAAGAGACAGGAGGGAAGATTTACTAGAAGGTTAGACAAAAGTACAGAACTGTAGATATACATATTCATCGTTCTTCATAGAGAGGAAGACAGAGAAGAACGATCGAATGAACTAATGACTGAAATGACTTTGGTCGATACCGAGAGTACATGAAGATATAATCCTTTGTGATTTGACCTGCCAAAGGATCTACAAGAGTGTACTCTATTCCCAAAGGTTTTTTTTTTTTTCTCTAGGTTTTAATTAAAAAAGAATACATACTGTGGTGAAGATAAAGCTTCCCCCCAGTATAATAGACTCTCACTTATTTACCTTGATGATATTTCATTGGTTACTTACAAAGGGTCCTAATGTTGAGGACTCTAGTTTGTTATTTACTAAATGTTTATTAATGTTTTTTCTTCTTAACCCCCCCCCATCCAGTGACGACACAACAAAGACCACTACCGACACAGCATAGCCTACTACATGCAATCCTGATCTCCTGATCACAACTCAACTAGGTATCCAACCCAGTGAATCAAAGGTAAAACATTTCCTTGTACGACACCCACGCATAGACACAACACTATGAACCCTAAAATAAAGATACTATCCCATAATGTGAGGGGGTTGAACACTAACGTTAAAAGAAGAATAGCAATGACGCAATACAGATCCCTAAAAGCTAATATACTATTCCTCCAAGAGACACACCTGCTCAAAGACAACATTCCGAAATACTGGGCAAAATATTTTGACACTCATTATCATTCCACGGCTAGGTCCAAAAAAAGTGGCACATTCATACTGATACATTCATCTCTCAACTTTACTCCGGAAGCCATAATAACAGACACTGAGGGGAGATACCTGATTGTCAGAGGTAGAATACTAGAATCAGAAATCACACTATGCAATATATACGCACCAAATGAAAATCAGCACAAATTTTTTCACCATATATCACATTTACTCACGCAATGGTCACATACTAAAATATTCTTAGCCGGGGATTTTAATATTACGATGCTACCTATTAATCCTACCACCACCAAACCTCTAACCAATAAACAGACCAGACACAATCGGATAGTCAAGTCAATCCGTGACACCCTACTTCCCCACTCCCTGATAGAGACATGGAGTACCATGTATGGCCAGACAGATGACACAACATTCTACTCGGCAGCACACAAAACCTATGTCAGGCTTGATTATATATATGTTAGCCAGATTTTACAACCTCTACTGAATTGTTCACAGATACACACCTGTGTGTGGTCTGACCACTCCATAATCACCCTGCAGATTAACGGCATTAGAGATCCAGACAGAAACAGAACTTGGACTTTTGACCCATCTTGTGTCAAAAATCCCCAAATACATGACAAAGTACTTCAACAGTTAATTGAATACTGGCACATAAACACAGACACCACAACTAGCCCAGGGATTATATGGGCAGCGCACAAGGCGGTCCTCAGAGGGATACTAATTAAAGAAAAAGCAAGTCAGGTTCAAAAATATAGACAGCAACTACAACAGCTCCACACAGAAATTGGGGATTTAGAAAAGCGACACAAATATAACAAAAGTAAAGCTAACTTACAACTACTCCAAACTAAAAGGTCTGCTTTAGCTTCACTACTTCACACACAAGCTTCTAGAGCCATTCATAAAATCCAGGCGCAATACTTTATATTCGCGAACAAACCCGACAGATACATGGCACACAAAATTAGAGAAAGATGTAGGGCCTCTGCGATTCCGCTAATTGAGACACTAAACAACACCACGACCTCACACCCACAAGAAATTGTGGACACTTTCGCAAGATACTATGGAGAACTATATAATGGGGAAAAAGTTATACATAATCAAGAAATGGAGACAATGTCTTCAAACTTCTTCCCCCAAACTCAATTGCCAAATATAACTTTAGAACAGAGGGAAGCAATCAACGCCCCCATTTCCACAATAGAAATACTAGGTGCCATCAAGGATCTTAAAACGGGAAAGGCGGCAGGACCAGATGGCTTCCCAGCCGAATATTACAAACTATTTAAAAACTCACTAACCCCACACCTAGTGAAATTCTGTAACCACATTATGGAAGGAGGAGATATCCCCCCAGACTTATTAGCTGCCAAGATAGTTGTAATCCCCAAGCCAGACAGGGACCACAAAAAGTGCCAGAACTATCGCCCAATATCTCTCATAAACCAAGATGTTAAGATATTTACGAAAGTAATCGCAAACCGACTTAAGCACATTATCCCCCACTTGGTCCACCCAGACCAGGTGGGCTTTATCAAGGACAGGGAAGCCCCAGACAACTTCCGAAAAGTTACCAATTTACTACAATTTCTAGGAGAGACACGAACGCCTTCTCTGCTCCTATCTTTGGATGCGGAGAAGGCGTTTGATAGAATAGATTGGGACTATATGTTCTTAACACTACGCCATATGGGTTTTGAGGGAGCATTTATAAAAGCTTTAAAAGTTATATACTCGCGTCCAGAAGCCCAGGTCTCATCAACAGGATATAAATCGAAATCCTTCCCAATTCGCAACGGTACCAGACAGGGGTGCCCCCTGTTCCCATTGCTCTTCACACTATGTATAGAACCACTAGCAGTTACGATCCGCTCACACTTAGACATATCAGGGGTTAAAATAAATACATCAGAATACAAACTATCTCTCTTTGCTGATGATATTTTATTGACCCTGACGAATCCACTAATATCTTTACCGAACCTTTATCAAACAATAAGGAAATTCTCAACCATCTCGGGATTTGAAATCAATCCAGACAAATGTGAAGCCTTGCCCATTGCGATACCCCAACAGACTAAAACAATATTAGAAACGCAATTTAATTTTAAATGGATGAAACACACACTAAAATACTTGGGAATTCAGATCCCAACTTGCCCCACTCAACTATATAAAGTAAACTACATCCCATTGTTTAGGCAAATAAGAAGGGACATGACAAAATGGAAGAGCTTTCACTTCTCATGGTTAGGTAGAATAGCGGCGGTAAAAATGAATGCCATGCCACGAATACTGTACTTATTCAGAACCCTCCCTATAAAAATAATAAAACCAGATTTAGAAACATTACAAAAATAAATTTCAGTATTTATTAGGGGAGATAAAACTAATAGGATAGCAAAATCTATCTTAACTAGGCACAAATCACTCGGGGGCATTGGAGCACCGAACTTAATAGACTACTATAATGCAGCCAGACTAGCTCAAGACTCACTACTCTTGAAGAGGTCGAGGGGAATTATATGGCCTAATGTAGAAGCGAAAATAGGGGGATGGGATGAAGCTGATTTAATTATCTGGGACCCAGGGAGGGCACAGAAAGACGGAAAGACACCTAGACCCTACACCACAAATCTCACCATAAAGATCTGGAAGACAGCGAAAACGAAATATAAACTCTTACAGCAGTATTCCCTATCAATACCAATCAGATATATCATGCCAGAAGACCTATGGACCCAGCTTAAAAAATGGGAAAACAAAGGATTGTACAGAGTAGCAGATTACCTAATAGGAAGAAACATACTGACGTTTAAACAACTACAGACAAAGATTGACCCGATGAAGCTACACTGGTATATGTATCTACAGATACACTCTGCCTTACAAACATACATAAAACACCCTAGAGAAGAGACCACCACACCAATAGAGATCTTCTGTAAAACAGAAGAACGCAACAAACATACCATATCTCTACTATACGTGTCTATACAGTCCAACCAAAACACTTCTAAGACCTTGACTATGCTGGCTTGGGAACGAGAACTACTTATTTGTAAAGATATAAAGGAATGGGATCTAATGTTTCAGAACGCAGAGAAAGGGCTGATTAGTGTAGATCTTAAGGAAAATGTTATAAAAACTATCCACCGGTGGTACCTAACCCCAACACGAACGGCCCATATGCACCCACAAGGCAACAGATTATGTTATAGAGGTTGTGGAGAAGTAGGGACTTACAGACACATGTGGTGGGATTGCAGAGAAATTAGGGGGACATGGAGCAGACTTTCTGCCCTCCTCACACAGATGCTAGATGAAAACATCAATCTCACGATCCAACAGGCTTTATTACATGAACACATCAGTAAATATCATAAACATATCAACACATTCATTAAGATCTTATGCACAATCACGAGGATATGCATAGCTAAACATTGGAAAACTGGAGCTCCAACTTGGACAGAGATTCACAACAAAATCCAATATACATACACCATGTATGAGACAGCGTCAAATACACTAGATAACAAGGAAACTACTCAAGCAGTGTGGTATTACTGGATAAGTAATGGTTCCTCATCCCCGTGAGGTAGCTGGAGATCAGAGATCTAAGTAACCATCATAATACAACCACACTAAAACACATTGATATGCACATGTTATAGACCTAGAAACAAGGTGTCGTCACTCCCCCCTACCCCCCCTATCCTTGCAAACTAATTTTCAATTGTTAATTCTTAAGGTTTTAACTCCAAGTTACCCAACCCTATGTCTACTAGATTATTTAATTCAAGATACGGGAAATACCTAGATACAAATGATTACTTTTAACCAAGAAAGTTTCAGCCAGATATACTTATGTAGTGTAATATGGTTACAAAAAGCAAGCTGAACCAGTGACTTGAAAGATGCCGTTTAGCGACGAATGATAACCACAGTTTATGTGGTGATAACATACTGTTACATTTCTGATAGAACTGCTCATGAGCAAACGACAACACATTATTAAGATATCACTGTGACCAGTCAACAATACAATGTGTTTATGCATATACAAACTAACCATCTGTAACCTATATGTCACTGTATATATGTAACGCAGTATTTCCCAACTCAGAGGGCAACAGAAGAAAAGATAATTTATGTAGCATTATTTTATTAATGTACTCTTGTTCTTCGAAAAATATAAAACAATAAAAATTATTTAAACATAAATAGTTCTTAACTATTTAATAGCTATTGTACCTGGTTAAAATAAATACAAAGTTGCCTGTAAAATAAATATTAATCCTAAAATAGCTATAATATAATTATAATTTATATTGTAGCTATATTAGGGTTTATTTTACAGGTAAGTATTTAGCTTTAAATAGGAATAATTTATTTAATAAGAGTTAATTTATTTCGTTAGATTTAAATTATATTTAACTTAGGGGGGTGTTAGTGTTAGGGTTAGAATTAGCTTTAGGGGTTAAAAAATTAATTAGAGTAGCGGTGAGCTCCGATCGACAGATTAGGGGTTAATACTTGAAGTTAGGTGTCGGCGATGTTAGGGAGGGCAGATTAGGGGTTAATACTATTTATTATAGGGTTATTGAGGCGGGAGTGAGGCGGATTAGGGGTTAATAACTTTATTATAGTAGCGGTGCGGTCCGCTCGGCAGATTAGGGGTTAATAAGTGTAGGCAGGTGGAGGCGACGTTGAGGGGGGCAGATTAGGGGTTAATAAATATAATATAGGGGTCGGCGGTGTTAGGCGCAGCAGATTAGGGGTACATAGCTATAATGTAGGTGGCAGCGGTGTACGGAGCGGCAGATTAGGGGTTAATAATAATATGCAGGGGTCAGCGATAGCGGGGACGGCAGATTAGGGGTTAATAAATATTATGTAGGGGTCGGCGATGTTAGGGGCAGCAGATTAGGGGTACATAGGGATAATGTAGGTGGCAGCGGCGTGCGGTCGGCAGATTAGGGGTTAAAAAATTTTAATAGAGTGGCAGCGATGTGGGGGGGCCTCGGTTTAGGGGTACATAGGTAGTTTATGGGTGTTAGTGTACTTTAGAGCACAGTAGTTAAGAGCTTTATAAACCGGCGTTAGCCCAGAAAGCTCTTAACTACTGACTTTTTTTCTGCGGCTGAAGTTTTGTCGTTATATTTCTAACGCTCACTTCATCCACGACTCTAAATACTGGCGTTAGAAAGATCTCATTGAAAAGATAGGATACGCAATTGACGTAAGGGGATCTGCGGTATGGAAAAGTCGCGGCTGGAAAGTGAGCGTTAGACCCTTTCCTGACTGACTCTAAATACCAGCGGTAGCCCAAAACCAGCGTTAGGAGCCTCTAACGCTGGTTTTGACGGCTACCGCCCAACTCTAAATCTAGCCGTATGTGAGGTAGTCATGGTAACTGTCCCTAACACCTATCGTATTGAAAATACTAGAAGAGTTTGGCAAAACGTTGCTATAAGTAATGGGATTAGCAGGCTGTGTATAGAGTATTCTTTTTGCTCTACTTACATGGAATGCAAATGATCATAATTGCTCACTAGAAAAATAAGTAAACAGGAATGAGACAAAGATATACTGTATATATATTTGCAACTGTGTCAGTGTATTGTATCAATGGGAACAATACCTGTTGCTCAGTGTCTTATTGCTGACGATTGCAGGAGCGCAACAGATGCTGCCTGGCAATATATACTAAACGTATCAAGGGAAAAAAACATGTATGAGAGAGGGGTAGGAAGGAGTCTATTGAATGTGTAGTGTAGGTGATGTGTGGGTGTGTGCAGATTCATAACTTAAGCAAGTAAGCTTTATGTTGTTTGTGCGTGACTTTTAGATACCACATATAGAGGAACATATGTAGATTGGACTGCATAATTGTATTTAGTTCAGTAGGGAATAGGTGGGTATAGGGGTAGTGTAGATGTTCAGGAAGTAGAGACTAGTTCACGCTATTGGGAATATAATTCTATTCAGGTTGAAAAACCTAATTTAGATATTAGGTAAAATTGCAGGGGCCCCAGCATTAAACATTCAATGTTACATTAGCACTATGTTAATACTATGTGGATAATGGTTGTTAGTAAAAGAGAATTATATACTGAGGTAAGTAAAACTTACATGCTTGACCACCGGATCTTGAAAACATTGTGATCCTTCAACCTAGTTATAAGGTAACTCTGTCAGTCCCCCTGACATTCCTTGCACCTTGGTGTAGATGAGTATCTTGATGTACTGTTCTATACGGATGTTATCCGATTTACTATTAACACACACCCACCCACTTGCCAGTGTCTAGAAACAATTACGCTTATGTTGAACTATTAATACATATGTTAATCTAATAGTACTTAACTATATGGGGCGTTTGACAATATGTTCATTACCTCAACGTATCTCTGAAGTAGGTGCGTTACACCCGTGTTTATGCCTACACTGCGGTATATAAAATTATGGAAATGTATGGATACCCGTGGTGAGGATAGGAGCATTTTTTTATCTACTCTAGTCCTGTTGTTTTTCTACTAAATTTTGTTTATTTATTTATGTGTTTGTCTCATTTGACTTTGTACTCTTTTGTATCAATTTATCTATGTGTCTTCTTTAAGATCTGATCTGTAGTATTGTTCATTCTACTATCTTGGCATATATAGAACTAGTTGCAACACGCTAGGCGCTGTGTGCAATAGGACCATGTTCTTGTTTTGACTATTATGAAAGTACAGGTATTTTGTACCTATATTCATGTATTGGCATGTTTTTTTTAACTAGTATAACATGTATATGTGCAACTACTGTTTGAAAGGCCTTGGACCTTACTAAGTATACTTTACTAGCGGATATGGGGATTCCCACACATGGGTCATGAAATTTCATTCATTCTTTGTCCAAATACATTCTATATATCACTTTTTTATTTTTTTTCCCATAGTGGTTTTCTTTTCTTTTTTTTGTCTTTACAAGTGTCTTATGGTTGTTAGTCTTGTCTAATGTGGAGTTTTTACTCTTAGTGGAATTTACTGTCTTTTCACCTTATTTTGTATCTTCTGTGTAGAAACAGTCTTGATAAAGGTCACTGCGAGGACCGAAACGTTGACTGACTGAATTGATTAACTATTAATAAATTTTGTATTAATTAAGTCCTGTGAGTGCCTCTTCTCTTCATGAAAGTTTATATATATATATATATATATATATATATATATATATATATATATATATATATATATATATATATATATATATACAGTATATATACATACACACAAAGCAAATGTTGGGCCCTAAGACATGGCATTTTATATGGCTGTCTAGCCAATACAAAAAATATTTATATATACCATTTTAATTAGAGGTAAAGCTTTCTAGACAGAACAGTATTGCAAATACAGACATCTCCCAACCATAGAAAGCACTATCCTGCCAACTTTGAATTTCACCTTTTTTATATTCAGTGACATCGCAGTAAGATACGTTATAGGGAGAGAGGTCACATGAAGTAAAGCAATATGCAAAAACAGACTTCTAAAAATGTTAAAGAATAAAAAGAATTTCTTTACTTTAGAATGTGTATCTGTAAACAGAGAACAGTCTGTATCACTAGTCAAAATGTATTAAAGTGTCTCATTTAAACAAATAATACATGTGCACATATATTTACAAAATGTTTACAATCAAAAGTCATTCATTCTTCCAAAAGACCATTACGATAGAAGCTTTCTTGCACTGTTGCAGTAACATTATAATGAAACATAAACCATGCCCTAATCAATTATTTTTAAATTTCCATCTCTAACACTTCCCTATATATTAAACTACACTATTGCATGGCTTAGATGAGTGCTTAAAGACACATAGAACTCAAGTGACATAAAACTACTTTAGATCCACTGTCCTAATAGCCAGCAGCAATGCTTCCTAAGTTATCCTAGACTCCTAATGACACTCTGAGGGAAGAGGTGCAGGGGAGCTGCATTGTGTCAAATTACTATAAACACGAGAAGAGATACAGCAAACACTCAGTGCATCTGATCTTACTGTGTGATTATCCACAGCACCGGACTGGGTGAGCCTTTGGGGCAAATCGATATTTGCATTATTTAGTCTGACAGCAATTTTCATATTTCTGCACTGTGTGTAGGAAGTGGTGTATATCTAAAATTTATGCTAAAATTAGTAAGCTGCTGACGATATGGAGTGCTAAAATGTGAAGATTACTGTCAGACTAAATAATGCAAAGATGCAAACAATATCTACAGTAGTAGCCAAGTAATCCCCCTCTTTTACAACAAATCAGCACTGCTCCTTACCTAGGCCCCGCTATCTAAAGCATCAACAGACAGTCAGGAAACTGCTTTGATTGCCTCCTTGGCCTCTCAGTTTGACAGTCTGCCAAAATATTCAAAGAAAAGGGGTGTGTTCTAGCAATGCCATGTCTCTCCCATAGAAGTAAATGGTAGTGTTATGGCACCACACACATTGCTAACATTGACGCTTGTCAGCATTTTCCTGTGGCAGGGGGCCTATTTGAAGTGCTCCTAAATTTACATTCCTGCTGTCAAAATAAAGATAGCAAGAGAACGAAGAAAATTTGATAAAAGTAGTAAATTTGAAAGTTGCATAAAATTGCATGCTCTATCTGAACCATGAAATAATAAATTTGGGTTTAGTATTCCTTTAATATGCTAGTTTTCATCAAAATATTAAAATAATGAACAAATCACAGTTTGTATTCACAAAAATAAATAAATAACATCTGTCTGTTGTCTGATGCAATAAAGAGTTTGGAAGTTATACAAATGTTAAATATATACTAAAACTAAATGATAATAAAAGTATTAATTACAGATATTATGAACTGATCTATTTAGTAGACAATACAAATCTGACAGCAAATGCACAGGCAATCATCAGCAACAGTAAATATTTTTTTATGCTGTTCTCCTTTCACATTGGCTTCTTATTATTTTTTCTGCACCAGTTTCAAAAACACCTGCGTAAAATGTTTCTTATATTTATCCAATCAAAATGCAGGAAATCCAGGTCGCTAACATATACCTCACAACTTTATACATTAAAAAAAGATTAAACTGCTAATTTTTAATGACATCAAAAATTAGATGAATAAAAAAAAATACGCCCATGTCCATATCTGTAAAGTATCAAACAATAATGTTTACAAGATATCTCAGATTATAACGAACATTCAGTTCTATTTATTTAAACTTACTTTGCCTTTTCGCTTTCTCATATCTCTCGGCATTAAATAATGAGGTAAGTGTGTAGAAAACAGACGAGGAGAGGGACGTTTGTCATAATCAATGTTGTACACATTATATTCAATCCAAGGTGCCCTGTCCAAGTTAGTAATGGCTTCTGTTCCACTTCGATGACCTTCATTGAAGATAAGACTCAGAATCTGTTGTGTCCAAATTGTTCCTGCAAATGTAGACTGTATAAGATCTTCTAATTTAATATACAATTCCAAATTAATATTATTTTTGTATGACATATAATTATATTGTTAAAACCATATTTCTTAAACTACAAATGATCTGTTCCAAGAAATAGCAGCAGCACCTTGCTTCAAATAATATTTATTGCAGAGACAAGTAAAAAGTTTGCAATGTTTTGGGGGACAACCCCTTAATCATGCCTACAAATGATTAATCAAGTTAGTTTTGGAGACAGAAAACAGGGTTAAAAGTTGAGCTCAATAACTTGAACATCCTTTTTTAAGGTTTAATAAAAACACCAGCAAAGTAACAGATAAAGTGAGATGACCTAATTTGACTTTTGAATAAACAACTTTTTTATGCAAAAGACAAAGTCACTATCAGAGACTTAATAGTTTGCTACAAAATAATGATTACGTTACCAGATTTTGGATAAGTGACCAGAAACACATCACTTTCTCTGATTTCAAAGTGCCCCACAGCATCTATAGATTCAGGTGTAGTTAAATCCTTTTGAAAGTAAACTCCTTCGTGCTTGAATAAAAATGATTCTACAAACTTCTCAAGGTCTTCTTGGGACATTTTTGTATCACACCTATAAATGTAATAAAAATCAAAGATAGTTAGCAAATATTTATAATAAAGAACTGCACAACGGTGTTTAGCTTTATAATACAATTACCAAAATGATTACATCTTGTATATTTTTTTACAGATGATATCCATATACTAACCATCAAGTTTCAAGTAAAAGCTTTTTATAGAGAACAAAAAAACATAACACGTTTAATTGGTTTAAGATTGTGAACTTTGGGTGTGGAGTGACCTTTGAATTGTCATTGCTCTAAATAAAAAAAAAGTTTGTTTGATTTGGTAATGTCAATAGAGTTAAAGGTGCATTAAATAACTGCTTTCATTTTATCTAAACCATTTAATTCTTATAGCACTGCAGTATTTGTTGGCGCTCTGCAAATAAATTATAATAATAATTCTAATAATAATTATCAAAATTAGTTTTAATCCTTTTACTTTTGCATAGAGTATTAATTGCACATATAAAAAGGTGGTGCATTGAATAATTTTTTATCAACAAAATTCAAGAGCAGCAAAGAACATGTTAAAAATGTTTTGTAAAACTATTTAATTTGATCTGGGTCAATGTAGTGTTTTCCATGTGATTATTATTTCTGATGTCTTCTATGTATTAGTCCCTGTTTCCCCCTGACCTAAATTTGTCTGTGCCTATTTCTTAATACCTGTGTATGCCCATACTGATATGGCCTGGCTGCTTTAGCTTTACTTACTGAATACCTGTGAATGACCTCCTGCTTCCTCCTGACCTGACTTTAGATCACAACTCTGCTTATGCCTAGATATCACTGTACTAGTTCTAGCCTCATATTAGGTATTGCTACAGTTTTACCTTTCAGTTGCTGAATTTTAGTTAGGCTGAGAGTAAATTATCAGGAGAGTTAGGATTTTATGAACACCATCCCCAATAGTCTATAAGGTGTCTTGGATATTTTTCACAGATGTAACAACTCTCAGGGCAGTAGATTATGGGCCAGATTATGAGTGAAGCAGTAATCCACTCATAATTGTATACTGTGTGTGTTACTTTTCACTTGCGTGCTAACACCCTACTCATGTGTTCTTCACATAGCAGAATATGTTATATTTATTAGTAAATAGATATTTCTAGATTCAGGCGTACCCCGGAGATATTGCGGGTTTGGTTCCGGATCACCGCAATAAAGTGAATATAGCAATAAAGTGAGTCACACTAATGTTTTTGTTTCCCAGTGCATAAAAAAGTTATATTTATAATTTACTGTAGTCTATGAAGTGTGCAATAGCATTATGTCTAAAAAAAATAATGTACATACCTTATTTAAAATATACTTTATTGCTAAAAAATGCTAACCATTAGCTAAGCCTTTAGTGAGTCATAATCTTTTTGCTGGTGGTGGGACGTGCATTCACTAGAGGCAGGTAAGGCAGAGCCGCATCTGTCATATGTACAAAAAAAAAATATTTTATTTTTTGGTTTAAAAAATAAATTTAAAAAAATTCCAGCTAGATGTTGCGCAACGGAGAGGCATGAGCAGGACGGATGTCCTCCATTGCACAACATGCAAAATTCCTTTTGGCTATGGGCCCACTAGAGCTGCGCAGTTCACTGATGGACTGTGGTTAAGCAGCTCATTGCGCGGCCCATAAGTGCCCATTTGAGGCCGGCCTCTTTGGGGCCGACCCGGGGGAGCCAATCAGCTCCCAGGAGAACGTGACCACTGCAGTGAGTCACTAAGAACCAGAAGAGGCGGAGCAGCTGTGACTAAGAGGGAAGGGATGTAGATGGAACAGCGGGAACAGAGCGAACGAGACTGTCAGTGTGAGAAGACAGAGTGAGCGCAACTCACACTGGCCACAAGCAACTTTGAGCGGAGGACATCAGGAGACCGGAGTGGACACTGAGTGAGCAGCTGGACCTGATTGAACAACTACACTGCTGATTGTGACTACTTGTATTTGTAAGTAAGTTTATTTTTATTTATTGAATAAATCATGTTTGTGTTTTTTTTTTTTTTTTTTTTACTTTGCAGCATTGGGTTAAAATTAATTACACTTTTGCGCTCTATCGGCTCTCTGCTAAAAAGTTACCCACCATGAATAATTTTAGTGTACGGACTCATAGGAATCTATTATCAGAAGGAAATTACACATCTGTGTTATTTGATATTAATATTAGCAATACTACAGCACAGCCGGAAAATATTAATCATTAACTTGCAATACCAGAGCAAAAATGCAAACGGTATAGATTGAGATCTAGTAATGTTGACTTTATAATAATTAAATAAAATGTAATTATTTATTTATTAAGTAAAAAGTATGGTTTTTGGACATTTATCATAGGTTTAGAATCCTCCTTTTAATGCTGCTATAATAGGAATATGCAAAACACCCGTGGCCACCACCCACAAATCTCCCTCTCAGGAAGTCTCCTGGAAATAAACTCAAAAAAGAGACTGGAATTGTGGTAGAAAAGGTTAAATTAAATAAAATTAAAATGCTGAAGATGGCCATTGAGAGAGAACAGGTAAATTGATTTATTTTTCTGTAGGGACAGGTTGCTCCATCTTCAAACATAAGTTTATTATGTGACCTTTTAAGCAGACAGGATACTGTTAAAAAGACTTTGCTCATTGATAAATTAATTTCTGTATAAACTGAGAGCTGAAAGATCAGAACAGATATAAGGCTTTATTTATTAACAACCTCCCCAGGCATTTCTTTTTGTTACTGCATCACCAGTTCCTATAGTAGAAAGATTACCTTTAGCGAAAGGTAGCATAGAATAACATAGTCAGTCTCTCTCTCTCTCTTTCTCTCTCTTTCTCTCTCTCACTCTCTCACTCTATCTTTCTTTCTTTCTTTCTCTCTCTTTCTCTCTTTTTGCTTTCGCTCTTTTCCCTCTCTCTCTTTTCCCTCTCTCCCTCTCTCTTTTCTCCCTCCCTCTCTCTCTCCTCTCTCTCTTCTCTCGCTCCCTCTCTCTCTCCTCTCTCTCTCTCTCCCTCCTCTCTCTCTCCCCTCTCTCTTCTCTCTCTCTCCCCTCTCTCTCCCCTCTCTCTCTGTGTAAAGCCTCTTATATAGTGTCAAATTAGGATGATTTTAGAATGTCTGTGTGGCTTGTAGGTTTAGAAACCCCATGACAAGCCAAACAGATTGATAGAGCTACACAAAAGCATTGCTTCCCAGTTATGATTATTAAAACAACTTTGCAATATATTTTCATGATTTGTTTTGTCCCCTTTCTCATGTAATTTAGCCCTATTGTTTTTTTTTGTTTTGTTTAGTTTTTTCAAAAGACCTTTATTTTGATCAACTAAGCATACATGTCATACAATAAATGTTTATAATATACAATGAGAATGTTACATTGTAAAATGTCTTAGATGTTACACAATAAAAAGATCACATTCCCATTACAAACCATGTTCTACTTGTTTCCCGTTTTTAACTGCATAGACCTTTCTTAGGTCTTCAACAAGTTCTATTAACATTGTAAGTATTCCTTTAATGTTCAATTTCATTTGTTAGCAGTCCCTTAGTGGGTACTACTTATCAACAGGAAACAACTGAAAAACATTGACTATACATCATCTAACTCTGCTTTGTAGAAATCACTCGAGCAGGTGCTCACCGTGTCCACACAGCTAGATAAGAATTATTTGATGTTGTCCGATGAGTCGTCGCCAGTACCAAAGTGTTTGCAGGATAGGGAAGGAGGATGGGGGAAGGGGGGGGTGTCTGAAAGGGGTGGTGTGCGTGGCAGCAAAAGCCTCCATACTGATGTCCCATCTGGGATTGCGCTAAAGTCCCTACTCTTGTTTCCATATGGCAAGTATCCTTTTGTGTGTTTCAACTGAGTTACTTCTGAGGTAGTGATACCTCTCTAATTGTAAGAGTGTGTCTACTTGTTTCTACCATTCCTTAAGTGTGGGGATCATGGTGGATTTCCAGTATCTGGGGATTAACATTTTTGCACTACTTATCATTGTTAGTAATAATTTGCGTTTCGCCCAATCTTTTAGTTTGGGGAGGCCTGTGAAAAGTAGTATTTTTGGGTCCCTGGGGACTATGGTCTAGAGAACCTTACAGATGTTTTCGATTATATCTGTCCAAAATTGTTGTAGTTTAGGGCAGCTCAGCCAGATGTGTTGCATGTTACCCTCGTCCGCGCAGCCCCTCCCACATTTGCCCGTGGAGGTAGGATATATCACTTTGAGCCTGGCCGGGGTCAGGTACCACCTTGTCAGAAATTTAAAGTTAGTCTCTTGTACCTGTGCTGAGATGGATGCTATCTTGTTATTAATAAATGTTCTTCTCCAGTTCTTCATTGTCAGTTCTAAGTCAAGTTCTTTGCCCTACCCCCTGGTATATGAGGGCAATAGGTCTTCACTAGAGATTTGTAATTTCTTATATAGGATAGATATTAAGTGAGGGGGAGGTCGGTTTGCTACGCATATTTTTTCAAAGTCAGTCATTGTATGAGGAGCGATTTTTTATGTTTGTGTAAGGTAACATAATGACTGATCTGTGCGTATGTCATCCATGTGATGTGAGTGTCAGTTTCTAGTATAACTTCATTTTTTTTTAATTTGGGATGATGTTGTTGAGTTAGATGTGATATAGTGTTTGTCCTAATGCATTGGTCAGTAGGATCATAATGCTTTCCCATATTCAAGTTCAGGCCAGGATTCTCTATGTATGGTGTCATTGGTGATGCCGGGGTAGAGATATGAGTGGAAGTGTAGGTGATCTTATCCCAAGTTGCGAGGAGTTCCCTTCCCTCATCAGGGGATAGTCCTCCACCAGGGTAGGTCTGTCTTTTTTTGCTATCCACGCAAGGTGTCCTGGATTGTTTGAGTGCAATATGGATCTGTCAATTTGAATCCAATGTTTGTTGGGGGCGTTAGAACACTGCTCCTCTAGCCTCTGCAGTATTATAGCCTGTCTGTATGTCTGCAGGTTTGGAATGCCCAACCCCCCTCTGTTTTTGGGTAGATACAGTGTTTGTTTAGTTGTCCTTGGTCTTATGCCATTCCAGATGAATACTTCTATTGCATTTTGTAGCTTTATTAATAATTGGGTGTTAGGGGGATGGGGAGAGTCTACAGGACATAGAGAACACTAGGTAAGACATTCATCTTGATGACTCTGATCCTACCCAACCATGTAGTTTTTGTTTTCCAATCAGAGAGATCTCTGATTAGTGACCTTTCCAGTTGTTTATAGTTGGCCTCAAATAGGGTGTCCATGTGTGCTGAAAGGAATATCACTAAATATTTAATCTTATCAGGCTGTGGTTTTAACGGGCAATCTGATAGTAACTGTGATACTCCATCTCTAGGCATTGAGATAGTAAGGAATTCTGATTTATTAACATTTAGTGAGAAGTTAGAGTACTTGCCTTACTCACTGAAAATTTGCAAGGCTCGTGGTAGAGATGACTCTGTGTAAGTAGGATGTCGTCGGCGTACATTGTCATTTTATGCTCTGTGTGGTCTAGTGTGACACCTGTGACTTGTGTGCAACCACGTATTTTGAGGGCCAGGATCTCTATTGAGATTGCAAACAAAATTGGCGAGAGAGGGCAGCCCTGCCTGGTTCCGTTAGTGATTATAAAACTGTCCGATAACCACCCATTAACCTTTATCTTTGCAGTTTGTGCAGTATAAAGGGCAAAAATAATTTCTGTAAAGCGATGGCTGAAACCCATCCTCAACAGAGTGCTCCTAAGAAAGGATCATTTCACCCTGTTGAATGCCTTTTTAGGGTCCGTGGAAGTTAGCGTCAGGGGTATCTTGCACCTTTGCGCATGACAGATGAGTTGTATAACCTTTAGGGTGTTGTCCTTTGCCTCTCAGCCCAGCACAAATCCCACTTGGTCTGGATTGATTAATTTCAGAAGAACTTTATTTATGAGTGTGGCTAAAATTTTGGCATATATTTTTATGTCAGAATTGAGTAAAGAAATTGGACGGAGATTTTCTGGTTTATTGGGTGGTCTGCCTGGTTTTGGTAGGACGGTTATATGTGCCTCAAGTAGGTTGCTAGAGAAACCTCCTTCTTCTAGTAATGTGTTGTAGGTGTCTGCTAAATGGGGGGTTAGTAGTGCTGTGAAGTGTTTATAGTAAGACATTCCAAACCCGTCTGGGCCTGGGCTCTTCTACCGGGAGGCATATCCTTAATTGCTTTTAAGATCTCTTCATGTGATATGGGTAGTTCTAGCTCTCTTGCTTGTCCGCATCTATATTCGGGATTTCAATGTCCTTTAAGTATGCGCCTAATTCTATTGAGGTAGGCTCTTCTGTAGTGTCAGAGTTTAATGTTGCGGTGGCCGTTTTTAAATTATATACTGAGGAATAGTACAGTCTCAGTGTTTCGGCTATGTTCGGGTTACCTTTGTGCAGTGTCCCTCGTTTGTCGTAAATGTGTGCTATGTGTGCCTGATATTGTTTCTTTTTAAGGGCTCTGGCCAATAATGCTCCCGACTTGTTGCCAAACTAGAGTTTCCTTGAGTAGGAGCGCTTGGAGTTCCTCTCTTACTTTTGTGAGCAAGTTTAATATGTTAACCGATGCTGTGTACTTTTTGTGTTCGGATTCCCAATAAGCGATTTGTGCCTTAAGTAAATTATAGTGTTGCCTACTCTGTTTACGTTGCTGTCCTTTAATTTTGATCATAACCCCTCGTATAACCGCTTTGTGGGCTTCCCATATCAATGGGGTTTTGGTCTGACCTAAGCTATTAAATCTAAAGTAGTCTCTTATCTCCCTGTCTACTTCTGTTTTATTCAACGGGTTGTTTAGAAGATGATCATCTAGTCGCCAGATATAGGGTAGCAATGGCTTTTCAGGCCATACGAAGTCGCACAGCACTGGTGAGTGATCTGACCATGTGAGTGGTAATATGGCCGAGTGATACACTAGAGAGAGTGTAGCTGGATCTGTCATGATGTAGTCTATTCTAGAGAATGACTGGTGAGGGTGCGAGTAAAATGTGAAATCTTTGTCTCTAGGATGTAGCGTCCTCCATATGTCGTGGACCATGAGTTGTTGGAGCTGGTGGTTAAAGGATTTAAGAACTCTCCGGGGCATGCTGGAGGAGCCGGTCATTGTGTCCAAGTCAGGATCTAGAGGTGTATTAAAATCCCCTCCTAAGAAGAGTGTGCCCCTGCATAACTCTTGTATTTTTTGTGCCACTATTTCAGTGCTTTGTGTTGCTGATGGTTAGGCATATATATATTCACGAGTGTTATGTACCTGTTGTATAATAGTCCCACTACTAGTATGTACCTTCCTTTTCTATCTTTTTTCACATGCATGGGTTGGAACTGGAGTGTGTTTTTTATCAGAATACCCACTCTTCCTGTTTTGGTCTGTCCCAAAGACAAGTATGCCCTTTGGTATCTAGCGCTTAAAAGTTTAGGTTCTCTCCCTTTTTTTAAAATGAGTCTCCTGGACAAAGATTATATCTCCTTCCTGACTATGTAATTCCCGGAAAGCTAAGGAGTGTTTTCCTGGGCTGTTGAGTCCCTTGACGTTTATAGTTATAAGACACAGCCTACGTGGGCATGATCTAACTTCCTGGTTCGACATTACAGGCCGTTAGTGTTAGGGAGGCTGTCCAAAACTATTCGTTTGGTGTTAAAGGTTAGGGGTGAGGGGCGGAAAGGGTAAGGGCAAGGGTAAGGGAAAAGGTTTAACTGAGGTCAGTTGCGTAGTTAGAGTTTGGGGTGGCGATGACCCTCGATTAAGTAACTCAAGCGATATAACAGTATAACAATAAAACAAATGTCCCCGGCACTCTGCAAAGAAATGCAGAGTTTGGGTACAGTGGCTGAGAGCGGTATCCCCTACCCCCAGCCCGACGCATTTATAACAAATATCAGTTTATTAACCATCTTAGATTCAGTATCATGTACTTTCTGTGTATGCCCTATTGCGTTAACACTTATGTTGGCATTTTAGGTGATATTGGACCTCCTATTCACCTCTGCATCTACCTTCAGTGTTGTCTCTATCTGCAAGGGTCTAGACATATCGTCCAGGACCCCCGCGGTGGGCCCTGGAAGAGGCCGTGTAGTTTTAAGCTTAAGGCTACTTATGTGACAAATGTGTCGCTAATAAGGCATGCTTTCCCCAAGAGGGCTAAGCTATGTGATCAGTCATGTTTGCCTACCTGTGATGCAATATGGGATAGCTCCAGAAGTGAGGTTTTTCTATTCCCCATCTTCTAATAAAACCTTGGTTAAGAGCAGAATGTATCCCACGATAATATGTCCCTTTTAAATTGTGTTGGATTTTATGTGTTATCCTTGTGAACCTGTTCATCTTACCTTCCACTGCTCTATCTCAATGTAATGAGGTGGGTCTTTTCTCCAGGATCTGCCTGAGTCCCTTTCAGGAGGTTAGTGTAGGTGTTAGGGTCTGTCTTGTGGAGGGTAGTAGCACAATATTATCTTTCAATTACATTATTGAAGCCATATCATTCAATTTTGCAGATCGTTTAAACCACTGTTCGCTCATTAACTCACCTGTTCATCTTACCTTCCACTGCTCTATCTCAATGTGATGAGGTGGGTCTTTTCTCCAGGATCTGCCTGAGCCCCTTTCAGGAGGTTAGTGTAGGTGTTAGGGTCTGTCTTGTGGAGGGTAGTAGCACAATATTATCTTTCAATTACATTATTGAAGCCATATCATTCAATTTTGCAGATCGTTTAAACCACTGTTTGCTCATTAACTCACAGATAGGTAACATTTAATTCAGCATCTAAGCATATAAATTGGGACCCAAGTCACCCATTTAAGCTATGCATGCAAGACTTTTATCAACATCATGGTACAAAGGAAGGCTGCGCATCTGCCAGGAGCATGTGCCGAGGCTAACTGTGTCCGTGGATGAAGTATTTTGTGTATCCTGAGCCTAAGCCGTAAACGTATCATTTTTACTTGCTTTGATCTAGCTGCTACATTTTGACTACTATGTGAGGCTCCTCTGTAGAGGATGTCAACACTAAATACAGAAGTCTTGCTGTGCATGCTAAATTTTAGGGGGGTATGCACACCATGCCCCTGGCTACTGAATCAGATTAAGCTAGAACACAGTAGCCAATGTGGGGGTCACGCTACATCAGCCGACACCTATCGGGTCACGTGAGTGAGGGAGCACAACATATTATGGACATATATATGGATTTAGTTATGTGACATTGGTATACAACAGATTAACAACACATCTACAGCTACATAAAAACTTTACCCATCTATTGGATGAATGTCTTTGCGGTATTGCTGTCCGCTGAGTCCTTCATCAAGCAGTTGAAGCACCTCCATCCTGTCCATAGGATGGGTGGATATGTCCTGCTGTAGGCGGATTTTTATCTTTTGTAATTCTGTGCGGGTCTTCGTCTTGGGTGCCGGTATCATGCATTCCGTATCGGTCTCTTGGGGGTGTAACTCTTATTTGTAATGTCTCACATAAAGATTTCAGGTTGTCTAGCATCCTGTATGTAGATGATTTATCTCCTCTCGTGGCGGTTATACTAACTGGAAAGACCCATCTGTAATTTATTTTCTGTGATCGTAATACCGTGGAAATGAATTGCAGTTCTCTCTTTTTTTGGAGTGTGGTAGGGCGAAGGTCTGCAAATACTTGAAATGGTATTCCAGCGTGTGTGAATTGCGGCTTTTGTCGGATATGTCTCAAGATGTCCTCCTTGTCCTGGTGGTTGAGGAACTTCACTATGACATCTCTCGGGGGTGCTTTAACTGATGGTTTGGCTCTTAAGGCTCTGTGCGCTCTTTCCATTACAATATCTGGGGAAGTGTTGTTACCGTTAATTGTCCTGTATAAGTCTTGCAGGTAGCCTTGAAGTGCATTAGGTAAAATGTTTTCTGGGACTCCACTGATGCAGAGATTATTTCTGCGACCTCGATTGTCCAGATCCTCTATTTTTTCAAGCAAATTCTGAATGGTTTCTTCTTGATTGTACATGAGCTGAGACAAATGATGTACGTCCTGGGTTGTTGTATTATGGCTTTCCTCCAGCGTAACTAATTTTTGGTCTATGTGCCTGATGTCTCTTTTCATTTCCTGGAACATGTTTTGCATGTCTGCCATAGCTGTTTTAATGTCCTCTTTTGATGCCAGAAGCGTCAAGTCTTCTATTGTAATTTCTGTAGACTGTGTGGTAGCTGTGAGTGCTTTGCATGGGGCAACCAGGGGCGTCGCTGGAGATGGTGTGGCCTGGGGAACATTTATTTTTGCATGTGTTGGACCCTCTGCTGCTTTTAAGTAATGATTTATCATTTTTAGTTTTGATTGTGCTTCTGTATTTTGAGATTGGCTGGCATCCCTTTTTTAAAGGCTGTGCTGCTGTGTCTTTTGTAGTTCCTTGCAAATGCAGGGTAAAAGTATTGGTTCTCTACATGTGTGGTTAATTTAGTGCTTGTAAAGTCTCTTATAGATAAACTTTGTCTGCAAGCTGCAGCAGCTGGCCTTTTGCTCCCTTTCTGTTTATATGGAGCTTGGTAGGGTCGTGACCAGTTTATACCAGAGCAGCTAGTAGCATTGGTCAGTGCTGTATTGTCCTTAAGGTGTATATGACTGCTGAGTCCTCCTGAGCTTATTGCGCAGTCCAAAAGTTCCTGCTCGGTGGTAGTGCTACTTCTAGGCCTGTTCTTACGTGCCTGGGTGGCACTTATTGTTTGAAGCTTCTGCTAATTTATTATGAGGTCCCCACAGCTTTGCTAATGGTGTTGGTTCTACCCCCTGTCTATTTACCCGTTCCGCCTTGCTGAACTTTTAGGAAGACCGGCCTGTACCTCAAATATAGCACTGTACCATGTGGCCATCTGGGTCAGCTTGAGCTCTGTAGCTCTGTGTCTGTAAGGAGTCAGTCACTGTGCTGGTATTAGGGCCGTTATCCTGTGGCCCCTCCGCAAGCTGCATTGAGTCATTCTGCTACGTGATTACCTCTCCCCTCTGTGATTAACTTTGTGTGCAGGTTTCGTCTCTGCTCTGTGGCTGTTGGAGATATGGTGAAGGTCTCTAGACTGTAGCTGCTTATGCCCCTCTGTTTTGGGCATTTGCCTGCCTCTGTTTTGGGCTCATATGCCTGGTTATGATCACTGTTGCGCCAGACTGGTGGATAAGGGCCTAGGAGCTATTCTAGATGTTGGCCATCTTGCTGTGTGGCCAAGCTCCGCCCCCTAGCCCTATTGATTTTTAAAGTGCAGCTTATTTTTTAATTTGATAAAAGCTGCCTGGGTTCATGTATGTGTTTCCCAGGCATATCATAGCCAGTGCCTCACTAGCCTCACTAGCCTCTGACCTCACCGCATGTCACTGTCTTACACATGCATATACACACACACTACATGCCATACACTTACACATGCAGATACAAACACATTACATAGCATACACTTACACATGCAGATACATACACACTACATTGCATACACTTACATATGCAGACACACACTACATATCATACACTTATACATACAGATACATACACACTACATAGCATACACTTATACATACAGATACACACACACACACTACATAGCTTACACTTATACATGCAGATACACACACTACATAGTATAAACTTACACATGCAGATACACACACTTCATAGCTTACATGTATACATGCAGACACACACACTACATAGCATACACTTATACATGCAGATACACACACACTTATACATACAGATACACACACTACACAGCTTACACTTATACATGCAGATACACACACATACACACTTATAGATACAGATAGACACACACACTACATCATATATGGGTATCTGTAACTCATTGTATGAGGTCCTGTGGTTGGCAAGCACATTAGCTGGCAGTTTGAGGCTGCCACTGTTCCTTACCCTGGTGTTAGCACTGCTCATCGTATAAAACTGAAGGCATGCTAGTATTATCACCAGGGGTAGACGTCATCACTACCAGGGGTTAGAGGTCATCATTACCTGAGGTAAGAGGGTATACAGCCTTCCTACTCCTGCTTAACCCACACAGCATTACTTTTCCACAAGGAATCTAACAGGTATATAACCCTGGGAGAGAAAAGCTAGCTGCTTCTGAGTATGTGCCCAATAGAATAAAAAAAAAATGTGGGACAGATTGCTAGCAACCCGAGACAGTGGGACAGAACCGTAAAATTGGGACTGTCCCAATCACTCTGCTATTTTCCATGATGGTAACTATTGAACCCTGCTACAGTTTAAACTCCTCCAGCTTAATGCTTATATATTATCCTGATTTGATGAACTGTACTTTAGTACTGTACAACAGCTTGCTCCAGACTTGTTCTTCTTATTCCAGCAACCCTGTTTGGTACCTACTGTGGCCAGATTGCTCTAGCCTTGCTGCACCTGTTGTTCCAGCGCCTTTGTTTGCATATATTAGACTGAGCTTGTGTAACTAGACCTCTTCCGTCTAGCATCCAGGTGAATTATTTTGGCTGCGCACGCAGTCAACATTCTGTTGGCTGCCTCGCTCTGCCAACATTACTTTGAGGATGTGTGCGCAACTCTCAACGGCGACGGACGTGTTACAAACGCAATTATAGTATAGATTTTCCTCTGATAACTTGTGTTTATATTTGATTCTAGACATTTCCTATTTTGACTATTTGGATTTGTCTGTCTCTTGGTTTGACTTGGTTTTCCTTGACACAAGACTCTGACAATTTTGATTAATATTGTATTTGTCTGAGTTGTTTTTAACCGCTTCTATTTCCCTGTATGTATTAATTGCTATTGCCCTGCCTATTCTGTTCCTGTTTCATTATTTCAGCTTTGCTGCATTTAAGTTCCAGTGTTCTGTCTTATATTCCAACTTTGCTGCATTTAAGGTTCAGTGTTCTTTCTGTGTTGAGTGCAGTTTTGTGAAAGCAGCACACCAGTTATACTGAACAGTATTTCTTTCATCTGGATTATGTGACTATACTTACTTTCCAAGTTTGGCCATATATTACTCTCTTACCCATGTCTTCTAATTTGCTACTGTGTGTTTAAACCTGCAGTATTTTAGTAAGGATATTTAGTAAGTGGGCCTCTCAGCCATTCATGAAACTACAACATTTACACCTGGTGAAGAAGCATGCCGGCCAGGAATGGGGTTTGCAGTTTGTTTTTATGTTTGCCGTTGCATGTCCCTGTCCACCAACAGTGAAGTGGGAGGTTTTGTTATTATCCACTAAGCAAACAATACGTGAATATCTTTTACATTAAAAATAAACAAATTCCCCCCTAATAGTAAAACCCCCCACCCACCAAACTCCCAAAATAAAAAAAACTAACACTAATAACTGTTTCCGTGTGAGCCTTCAGACCCGCCGGAAGCAGGAGTTAAGAAGCATTGGACTTAACTCGTACACCTCCTCTAAGGTGGTGGACATCAATTCTCCCGATAGCATAGGATTGGGTTGATTGACACCCCCTGTTAGCGGCCTATTGGCCACGAATCTGCAGGGGGCGGCATTGCATAAGCAGTTCACCAGAACTGCTTGTGCAATGATAACACTGTCTGCATTTATCGATGTGTGGCGGACATTATCTGCTACAGCGGACCATGTCCACTCGCACTTTTGTTAAATCGGCCCCAGAGGCTCAGAAAAAATGAATACAAACTTAAAATACAAGCAGAATTCACAAAAGCAGAATACTCAAGCAAGTACCACTACTAATATATATATATATATATATATATATATATATATATATATATATATATATATTGCAGCTTAGGCTGATTAGAATCTGAGAAGTCTCCTTAAAGGCATGGTACAAAAACCTAGAAGACACCGCACAACAATACAAAAAACAAAATACATGCTATAACTACGAAAAGCACAAATGTGACACAAACTGTATTTATTGCTTTATTAAACACAAGAATATTCATTAAAAAAAATCTGCAATCTACTTAGATGGAGCTGTCAGTGTGCTGGATGTAGATGGAGGGTTGAGGTAGTTAGTGCTGCTGTGATCCTGGATAGGAGCTTAGATCCTTCAGGAATTATGTGCTGAAGGACAGAAGAGACAACCAGCATGTTGTGGTACTATATAGAATATAGGTCAATCATGTCTAGCTGGTGTTAAGAAGCTTTGAATGTATCTTGGGCATCATGAAAATGACCAAGGATGCTACAGGGAAACTTTAGTGATATTCAAGATTCTAGGAACCAAAAGTGTAAAATTACAGCTTAGTATATAAAAAGCATTCTATTTTAAGTTTCAAAACTAATATATTGAGTAGGAATTCACTTGCAGATATTTAGCTCTTACATACACCTCTGCTAGAAAACCTGAAGTGGGACAGGTTGGCTAGGGAGGAGGTAGGCATGAGGGCTGATAAGGTGCCGAGGGAAATACGAAGTCGAGGTCAGGAGAAAGCTAAGGTCAGCTAGGAGATCTGTCATCAAAAAGTCTAGGTAGCAAGCAGGTTGAGGAAGGACAAGGTCAGACAGCAATCCAAAACAAAAGGCAAAACAAGAGTCAAAGTCCAGACCAGAGTTAGATTAAGATCAGTCCAGAGATGTGTCCAGCAAGCAGGGGCAAGTATATCATAGTGCACTTGGCAAAAGTGTGGTGGAAACTAGGGATGTACATTTGTTTAGTCACAAAATATGCATTCAGGACATACATCAGCTTATCATTTTTGTTTTAATAAAAGGTAAAGCCGAATTAATATATATATATTTATATATATATATATAACTCAAATGGAATAGGCACTCCAAAAATTATATTCACCAAGTCCTTGTATTCAAATAGTTAATTCATGAAGACTCAGCTTTTATATTTCAACTCAATATTTTATTGCAGTGAGCATATCCAACATTTTACTCCACACCTGGGCTTTTCTCAAGGTAACTAACTCACTCTTATCTTCCCCCTTTATATACACCACTGAATGCATAATGATTGTCAGGTGCCAATACCTGCTGTGTCTCCCAAAAAATACTTCAATCTCACCTGGAATTATATTGCCATCTACTGGAGAGCACGACATGGTAAATCTTTTACCAATATTCCAAGGTATTATTTAACTCTATGGGGAGAGACAGAAAATTCAGGTATCAACCCTTGATACAATTACATGCTTACATCTTTCAAACATTAAATATATATATATATTTTAAAGAAAAAGAAAATTAGAAGCAGAGGCTTGAACCAATATGTTTATGGGGATAGATCATTAGTTGAGGTGTGCCCTGGTTGTTATGATACTATTTGGGTTATTTTGGTTGTCATGGTAGTGACTTAGTATGCCCATTTGAGGTGGAGTTAGGGATCAACACGGATGTTGTTTGTATACAATACCCCTCGCAACATGCTCAAAGTACAAATCACTCGCTGGGTGATAGGCAATAGCAGATCTTCTACTATCTGTGGTTACAATAAGTTATAAGCTTAAAAACAATAAAGTCATGATGTTTCATGAATAATCCTATAATATAGGTTTAGAATGGTGTGGGGGTGTGACGGAGCTAACTGTTTCTATTTTTTGCCCACTACAGTTTGTTTACATTTCGTATGAATTACAGATAGCTGCATATTATAGATCAGACTTGATCACTCATGATGATAACACACAACATATATAGTTATTCATTGTATATTAGTTTCACATTATTTAATATTATGATATACACATTATTGTATGTTTTTGCATGTAACGATATGTATATACAAACAGATGATGTCACTGATTTGTTAATCACTTGGACAGCTTTGATTGGCTGTGAATAAGGGGGAGGGTTACAAAGATCTTTAAAAGGCTTGATTTTCTCACTAGTTGTTTGTCAGAGGAAGGGACTGTTTGTGTCCCGAAACATCACAATAAAGAACACAGTATTTGTCATAGTTGGCTGAAGTCCAGTGAGTGCTTATTTCATATAATATATATATATATACAGTATATATATATATATATATATATATATATATATATATATATATATACACACACACACACAGACACAGATTAGTTGATGCAGTTGTGTTTTGGAATTAAAGCTTTGCCTGAACAGTATAACTTTAAACAAAAGAAAAAGAAAAAAGAAAATATAAAAGAAATAAGAAGAGTCCCATATTAACAGGGAAACTTCATCTGCCAATCTCTCCAAGACAGCCGGTATAACTGCTCACCTGCAAATAACATAATTTATGTAAGAACTTACCTGATAAATTCATTTCTTTCATATTAGCAAGAGTCCATGAGCTAGTGACGTATGGGATATACATTCCTACCAGGAGGGGCAAAGTTTCCCAAACCTTAAAATGCCTATAAATACACCCCTCACCACACCCACAAATCAGTTTAACGAATAGCCAAGAAGTGGGGTGATAAGAAAAAAGTGCGAAAGCATAAAAAATAAGGAATTGGAATAATTGTGCTTTATACAAAAAAATCATAACCACCACAAAAAAGGGTGGGCCTCATGGACTCTTGCTAATATGAAAGAAATGAATTTATCAGGTAAGTTCTTACATAAATTATGTTTTCTTTCATGTAATTAGCAAGAGTCCATGAGCTAGTGACGTATGGGATAATGACTACCCAAGATGTGGATCTTTCCACGCAAGAGTCACTAGAGAGGGAGGGATAAACTAAAGACAGCCAATTCCTGCTGAAAATAATCCACACCCAAAATAAAGTTTAATGAAAACATAAGCAGAAGATTCAAACTGAAACCGCTGCCAGTAGTACTTTTCTACCAAAAACTGCTTCAGAAGAAGAAAACACATCAAAATGGTAGAATTTAGTAAAAGTATGCAAAGAGGTCCAAGTTGCTGCTTTGCAAATCTGATCAACCGAAGCTTCATTCCTAAACGCCCAGGAAGTAGAAACTGACCTAGTAGAATGACCTGTAATCCTTCGAGGCGGAGTTTTACCCGACTCGACATAGGCATGATGAAATAAAGATTTCAACCAAGATGCCAAAGAAATGGCAGAAGCTTTCTGGCCTTTTCTAGAACCGAAAAAGATGACAAATAGACTAGAAGTCTTTCGGAAAGACTTAGTAGCTTCAACATAATATTACAAAGCTCTAACAGCATCCAAAGAATGCAATGATTTCTCCTTAGAATTCAAAGGATTAGGACATAATGAAGGAACCACAATTTCTCTACTAATGTTGTTAGAATTCACAACCTTAGGTAAAAAATTCAAAAGAAGTTTGCAGCACCACCTTATCCTGATGAAAAATCAGAAAAGGAGACTCACAAGAAAGAGCAGATAATTCAGAGACTCTTCTGGCAGAAGAGATGGCCAAAAGAAACAAAACTTTCCAAGAAAGTAATTTAATGACCAAAGAATGCATGGGTTCAAAAGGAGGAGCTTGAAGAGCCCCCAGAACCAAATTCAAACTCCAAGGAGGAGAAATTGACTTAATGACAGGTTTTATATGAACCAAAGCTTGTACAAAACAATGAATATCAGGAAGATTAGCAATCTTTCTGTGAAAAAGAACAGAAAGAGCAGAGATTTGTCCTTTCAAGGAACTTGCGGACAAACCTTTATCTAAACCATCCTGAAGAAACTGTAAAATTCTCGGTATTCTAAAAGAATGCCAAGAAAAATGATGAGAAAGACACCAAGAAATATAAGTCTTCCAGACTCTATAATATATCTCTCTAGATACAGATTTACGAGCCTGTCACATAGTATTAATCACAGAGTCAGAGAAACCTCTTTGACCAAGAATCAAGCGTTCAAACTCCATACCTTAAAATTTAAGGATTTGAGATCCTGATGGAAGAAAGGACCTTGCGACAGAAGTCTGGTTTTAACGGAAGAGTCCACAGCTGGCAAGAGGCCATCCGGACAAGATCCGCATACCAAAACCTGTGAGGCCATGCTGGAGCTACCAGCAGAACAAACGAGCATTCCTTCAGAATCTTGGAGAATACTCTTGGAAGAAGAACTAGAGGCGGAAAGATATAGGCAGGATGATACTTCCAAGGAAGTGATAATGCATCCACTGCCTCCGCCTGAGGATCCCGGGATCTGGACAGATACCTGGGAAGTTTCTTGTCTAGATGAGAAGCCATCAGATCTATTTCTGGGAGTTCCCACATTTGAAAAATACCTCTGGGTGAAGAGACCATTCGCCCGGATGCAACGTTTGGCGACTGAGATAATCCGCTTCCCAATTGTCTATACCTGGGATATCAACCGCAGAGATTAGACAGGAGCTGGATTCCGCCCAAACCAAAATTTGAGATACTTCTTTCATAGCCAGAGGACTGTGAGTCCCTCCTTGATGATTGATGTATGCCACAGTTGTGACATTGTCTATCTGAAAATAAATGAACAACTCTCTCTTCAGAAGAGGCCAAGACTGAAGAGCTCTGAAAATTGCACGGAGTTCCAAAATATTGATCGGTAATCTCACCTCCTGAGATTCCCAAACCCCTTGTGCCGTCAGAGACCCCCACACAGCTCCCCAACCTGTAAGACTGGCATCTGTTGAGATTATAGTCCAGGTCGGAAGATCAAAGAAGCCCCCTGAACTAAACGATGGTGATCTGTCCACCACGTCAGAGAGTGTCGTATAATCGGTTTAAAGATATTAATTGAGATATCTTTGTGTAATCCCTGCACCATTGGTTCAGCATACAGAGCTGAAGAGGTCGCATGTGAAAACGAGCAAAGGAGATCGCGTCCGATGCAGCAGTCATAAGACCTAAAATTTCCATGCATAAGGCTACCAAAGGGAATGATTGTGACTGAAGGTTTTGACAAGCTGATATCAATGTTAGACTTCTCTTGTCTGACAAAGACAGAGTCATAGACACTGAATCTATCTGGAAACCTAAAAAGGTTACCCTTGTCTGAGGAATCAATGAACTTTTAGGTAAATTGATCCTCCAACCATGATCTTGAAGAAACAACACAAGTCGATTCGTATGAGATTCTGCGAAATGTGAAGACTGAGCAAGTACCAAGATATCGTCCAAAATAAGGAAATACCAATACCCTGTTCTCTGATTACAGACAGAAGGGCACCGAGAACCTTTGAAAAAATTCTTGGAGCTGATGCTAGGCCAAACGGTAGAGCCACAAAACTGGTAATGCTTGTCTAAAAAGAGAATCTCAGAAACTAAAAGTGATCTGGATGAATCGGAATATGCAGATATGCATCCTGTAAATCTATTGTAGACATATAATGCCCTTGCTAAACAAAAGGCAGGATAGTCCTACAGTTACCATCTTGAATGTTGGTATCCTTACATAACGATTCAATATTGATAGATCCGGAACTGGTCTGAAGGAATTGACCTTCTTTGGTACAATGAAGAGATAGAATAAAACCCCAGCCCCTGTTCCAGAACTGGAACTGGCATAATTACTCCAGCCAACTCTAGATCTGAAACACATTTCAGAAATGCTGAGCCTTTGCTGGGTTTACTGGGACACGGGAAAGAAAAAAATCTCTTTGCAGGAGGCCTTAACTTGAAGCCAATTCTGTACCTTTCTGAAACAATGTTCTGAAACCAGAGATTGTGAACGGAATTGATCCAAATTTCTTTGAAGAAAACGTAATCTGCCCCATACCAGCTGAGCTGGAATGAGGGCCGCACCTTCATGGGTACTTAGGAGCTGGCTTTGGGTTTCTATAAGGCTTGGATATATTCCAAACTGGAAATGGTTTCCAAACTGATAACGCTCCTGAGGATGAAGGATCAGGCTTTTGTTCCTTGTTGTGAGGAAAGGAACGAAAACGATTATTAGACCTAAATTTACCTTTAGATTTTTTATCCTTTGGTAAAAAAGTTCCCTTCCCTCCAGTAACAGTTGAGATAATAGAATCCAACTGAGAACCAAATAATTTATTACCCTGGAAAGAAAGGGATAGCAAAGTTGACTTAGAAGACATATCAGCATTCCAAGTTTTAAGCCATAAAGCTCTTCTAGCTAAAATAGCTAGAGACATATACCTGACATCAACTCTAATGATATCAAAGATGGTATCACAAATAAAATTATTAGCATGTTATAGAATAATAATAATGCTATAAGAATTATGATCTGTTACTTGTTGCGCTAAAGCTTCTAACCAAAAAGTTGAAGCTGCAGCAACATCCGCTAAAAATATAGCAGGAGTAGAGACAGCCCCATTAACCTTAGGGATTTTGTCCCAAAACTCTAATCTGTCAGATGGCACAGGATATAATTGCTTAAAACGTTTTAGAAGGAGTAAATTAATTACCCAAATTATTCCATTCCCTGGAAATTACTTCAGAAATAGCATCAGGGAGAGAAAACACTTCTGGAATAACTACAGGAGATTTAAAAACCTTATTTAAACGTTTAGATTTAGTATCAAGAGGACCAGAATCCTCTATTTCTAATGTAATTAATACTTCTTTAAGTAAAGAACGAATAAATTCCATCTTGAGCAAATACGAAGATTTATCAGCATCAACCTCTGAGACAGAAACCTCTGAACCAGAAGAACCATTATCAGTATCAGAATGATGATGTTCATTTAAAAATTCATCTGAAAAAAGAGAAGTTTTAAAAGACTTTTATGTATACTAGAAGGAGAAATAACAGACATAGCCTTCTTAATGGATTTAAAAATAAAATCTCTTATGTTATCAGGAACACTCTGAGAATTAGATGTTGACGGAACAGCAACAGGTAATGTAACAGTACTAAAGGAGATTTTATCTGCATTAACAAGTTTGTCATGACATTCAATACAAACAACAGCTGGAGAAACAGATACCAAAGGTTTATAGCAGATACACTTAGCTTGGTAGCTCCAGCACCGGGCAGCGATTTTCCTGAAGTATCTTCTGACTCAGTTGCAACGTGGAACATCTTGCAATATGTAATAGAAAAAACAACATATAAAGCAAAATTGATCAAATTCCTTAAATGACAGTTTCAGGAATGGGAAAAAAAATGCCAGTGAACAAGCTTCTAGCAACCAGAAGCAATAAATAATGAGACTTAAATAATGTGGAGACAAAAATGACGCCCATATTTTTTAGCGCCAAAATAAGACGCCCACATTATTTGGCGCCTAAATGCTTTTGGCGCCAAAAATGATGCCACATCCGGAACGCCAACACTTTTGACGCAAAAAAACGTCAAAAAAATGACGCAACTTCCGGCGACACGTATGACGCCAGAAACAGAAAAAAAATTTTGCGCCAAAAAAGTCTGCGCCAAGAATGACGCAATAAAATGAAGCATTTTCAGCCCCCGCGAGCCTAACAGCCCACAGGGAAAAGTCAAATTTTTTAAGGTAAGAAAAAATGATTGATTCAAATGCATTATCCCAAATATGAAACTGACTGTCTGAAAATAAGGAATGTTGAACATCCTAAGTCAAGGCAAATAAATGTTTGAATACATATATTTAGAACTTTATAAAAAAGTGCCTAACCATAGCTTAGAGTGTCACAGAAAATAAGCTTACTTACTTACCCCAGGACACTCATCTACATGTTGTAGAAAGCCAAACCAGTACTGAAACGAAAATCAGCAGAGGTAATGGTATATATATAAGAGTATATCGTCGATCTGAAAAGGGAGGTAAGAGATGAATCTCTACGACCGATAACAGAGAACCTATGAAATAGACCCCGTAGAAGGAGATCATTGCATTCAAATAGGCAATACTCTCCTCACATCCCTCTGACATTCACTGCACGCTGAGAGGAAAACCGGGCTCCAACCTGCTGCGGAGCGCATATCAACGTAGAATCTAGCACAAACTTACTTCACCACCTCCATAGGAGGCAAAGTTTGTAAAACTGATTTGTGGGTGTGGTGAGGGGTGTATTTATAGGCATTTTAAGGTTTGGGAAACTTTGCCCCTCCTGGTAGGAATGTATATCCCATACGTCACTAGCTCATGGACTCTTGCTAATTACATGAAAGAAATCTATATTAATGATCTGTAAAATTTGGGGTCTCCCTCTCTCCACGCTCCCAGATACTGGTGGTGGTGCAAAACGATACAAAAGAATTGTGCTAAGTTGTGTTTCTTATCCCGACTTTTATCTAGAGTGTTAGCTCTGTTATTTTTGTATTTGTTTACCTGCGTTTAGCTTGTAAGTCCATTATAACCTGCCAGCATCTCGTCCCACAGAAACCTAACTTCTGCTAGGAAATTTAGTTTATTTTTTCTCAAGTAGCCATATTCTTCTAGAACTAATATGTCAGCTACTTTTCCCTTCCAAGCGGGGATTGTTGGGGGAGTCTGGGTTTTCCAGTTCAAAGCAATCAGTGCCTTAGCACCTGTCAGTCCTAGGTGCAGTAACGTACGTCTGAGTGTGCATGTGATGTTTGCGGTGTCATTTAAAAGTGCCAGACTAGGTGTTAGTGTGAAGTCGCTTGTTAAAATTTGCTGATAGAGTCTTTCTATCCCTAACCAGAATTTCTGAAGCGTATTGCAACTCCACCACATGTGGAGATAGCTTCCTCGCTCCTCACAGCCCCTCCAACATCTGTCACTAGCGTTTGGGTAAATAGCGTGTGACCTAGAGGGGGTAAGGTACCATCTCATAATAATTTTAAAATTCAGTTCCAATAGCTGGGGGGTGGTTGAGATTTTCTTGGTGTTCTTAAACATCCTTGACCAATCCGCCTCTGTCATGTTGTGTTCTAGTTCTTTTTGCCACTTAGATGTGAATGTTGGCAAGGTCACAGCGTGTTCTGATTGCAAGAGTCTCCGTGAGATAGAAAGTGTGTGCCTAATTTCCTCTGGGCTGGAGCATAACGTTTCGTTAGGTGTTAAGTCTCTTAGGAACTCATGTTTATGCGGGGATGTATGTATAAAGTGTGTCAACTGTGAGTATTTCAGCCAGTTAGAGTATCTGCCCTCCGCAACTGTTGTCAGATTTTCTCTGTCAGCTAGTTTCCCATTTTGTATAAACTTCTTCAATGGTGTTGTATACCCCCACTCTGATAACCTTTGTCTGCCTTTGTCCAAGCCTCCTACTAGCTCCGCATTTAGTGGGATAGGAAATAAGGGGGAACGTATCCCTGAGATGTGTTTCTTTCATGTGAGAATGCTGTCCCAAGTATCAAAGGTGTGCTTATGTATGGATAAATCTGTGCATTGGGGAGGTCTTAACTCTTTTGGAACCCAACAAAGTGCTCCCACTTCCGGGACCCTCAGGATATGGGAATCTATTGCCACCCAGGCTTTTGTTTCTCTAGATCTATGCCAATCTAGGACCTGCTGCAAGGTAACCGCATCATGATAATCCGCTATGTGGGGCAACCCTAATCCACAAATATTCTGGTCTCCTATACATATTTCCTTTGTTGATTCTGGGCTTGCTCTTATTCCAGATAAAGGAGTTGATAAGTTTTTGTAACTGGGGTATGTACCATTTGGGTATGGGGATGGGAAGAGTCTGTATAAGATATAAGATTCTGGGTAACGTTGTCATTTTAATACTTTGTATGCGCCCCCACCATGTAATTGGTTTTGACGCCCATGTGTGTAAATCTCTTTGGATATTTCACAACAGAGTAAGGTAATTGTCGTCAAACAGTTGTGACATAGTAAAGGAGAGTTGTATGCCTAAGTATTTGAGGGATTTTTTTTGTATTTTTAAGGGGCAGGTATTAGTTATAGATTGAAAGTCTTGAGGTGTCATGGAGACATTCATTATCTCTGATTTCTGGGTGTTAACTAAGAACCCTGAGTACTTTCCGAAAGTATCTATTTCTCTTAATGTTTCTGGTACAGAGTGTTTAGGATTTGTAAGGGTAAATAATACGTCATCGGCATATAATGCAATTTTGAAATTGTGTCGGCCTATGTTAATGCCATTGACTCCTCTATTGAGTCTAATATGTGCCGCCAGTACTTCTATGGAGAGGATAAATAAAATTGGGGACAGGGGGCACCCCTGTCTTGTCCCATTGTGAATATTAAAAGGGGCAGATAGCATACCATTTGCTTTTACATTGGCATTTGGTTGAGTGTTTAGTTGAAATATGCGTGTTATCATGTTCGATCCAAATCCCATCGCCTCTAATGTCTCTTTTAGAAATGTCCAATTTATACGATCGAATGCTTTTTCTGCATCTGTGGCCATTAGTACTGTAGGGGTCTTGTTGAGTTTAGCATGTGTGGTGAGTGTAATTGCTCTGATAATATTATCTCTAGTTTCCCTTCCCGGGACGAATCCCACTTGGTCTGAGTGAATGAGATGGCATAATATTTTGTTGATCCGATTGGCTAAAATTTTTCCTAATATTTTAATGTCTGAGTTAAGAAGTGATATAGGTCTATAGCTACTTGTTTCAGTCAGTGGTTTGTTGTGCTTGGGGATAACGGAGATATGGGCTGACAACATTTCTCGTGGGAGCTGATACTTATCATCTAAAGTTTGGAACAGTTTTAACAGGTGGGGGGCTAGGATGTGTTTCAATATTTTATAGTAGGAATTTGTGAAACCGTCTTGTCCTGGGCTTTTGCCCGATGGCAGGGATTTAATTGCTGCCAAGAGTTCTGTTATAGTTATAGGGGATTCTAGTTCCTCTCTTTTGTCGTCAGGTATCTGAGGCAGGTTTGCCTTTTTTATATATTCTGTCATATGTATTAGTTGCTCGGCTGAGTTATTAGAGTCTAAATTATAAAGCGATGTATAAAATTTGCCAAAGTGATCAGCTATCTGTTTACTGTCTATGATTTCTTTTCCTTCCGTTGTTACTAATTTGTGTATTTGCGACTTTGCCTTTTGGGTCCTTAACATTTTAGCGAGTAGTGACCCTGCCTTATTCCCTTCGTAGAAGTACATCTTTTTGATTGTTAAAGCTTTCCTCTGCGCTTCTTTCATCAAGATGGCATTTAATTCTTTTCTAGTCTCTGTTAGATGTTTCAGTAATGTTGGGTCTTTTGGGTTGTTTTTATGCTTTAGTTCTAACTGGCTCATCTTTTTTGTTAAGGCGTCTATAGAATTATTGTATGTTTTTCGTCTGAATGCTGTGTGTTTTATACATTCCCCTTGCAGTACTGCCTTGTGTGCCTCCCACAAGGTTGCAGGAGTTATGTCTTGCGACATATTGATGTTAAAATATTCTTTTAGCGATTTAGTCAGGGCTTCTAACGTGTCTGGGTGTCTAAGTAAAGAGTCATCCATCTTCCATATAAACGGAGTGACTGGGTGATTTGGCCATTGCAGGGTTACAAGGACAGCTGAATGATCCGACCAGGGAGTCGGTTGTATATCTGATTCCTTTACTATAGATAAATAATTCCTGTCAACCATAATATAGTCAATTCGTGTATATATGGCCCATGGGTGCGAGAAGAAGGTATAATTTCTTTGATGTGGATGCTGCACACGCCATATATCTAGTATACCTAACTGTGTCAGACAATTGTATAGCGCGTTTGGCGGTCTAATGCCTGGGGAGGATCTGCCTGTTGAAGTGTCCACAGATGAGTCTAGTACTAAGTTTAAGTCACCACCTAATATTAGGGTCCCTTTTTTGTGTTCTGCTACAAGTTTCGCTAATTGTTGGTAGAATTTGTGCCTACCACTATTCGGTGCGTATACATTGACGAGGGTCACTGGTCTATGGAACAGTACTCCTATGAGGATCAATATTCGTCCCTCCTTGTCCGTTACCATGTTTTGTAAACTAAAGTGTATGTTGCGGTGAAAAATGATTCCCACCCCGTTTTTTTTCTTCAATGTGTGTGAGTTAAAATATCCTGTTGGGTGATCCCTGGATTTAAATGTTGGCGTTGCCGAGGCTAGAAAATGAGTTTCTTGTATGAATATAATTGAATCTTTATGTTTATTGAAAGTTCTTAGGGCTATTGAGCGTTTGGTGGGTGAATTTAATCCCTTTGTATTTTGTGTGATTATTGTTAATGATGGGTTAGCCATGTTTAAATGTTAGATGTTGCGTAAGCGCTGGTTTGAAAACATTATGTCTTACCCTAAGCCGATTAGTTAGGGGATGTACCAGACCTGGTTGGAGCGGTAGAGAGAGAGAGAGAGTGAGCGACCGGCCTCTTGATTTTCCATTAAAGAAGTAGGCAGATATTGTCCTGGAGAGCCATGGCAGATAAACTTAAAAAGAAAAAATACATACATATTAACTTTTGTGAAAACATATAAAAACATATTAAACAGTATACTAACAAACAACGTTAATTCTCTATCTAGTTCCCTGGCTGTATATCCCCTCTTGCCCCTTGAATGAAGAGACATAAGGTATAGCCTCTCTATAGGGAAGCTATGTGTTGGGCAGGGGGGGGGGAGAAGAAGAGAGTAACAAGTGTATGGGGGGGGGGCAACAAATTTGCCAGTAACCTTCTGGACAATCGGTCCTCCGGGGGGGGGGGGGAGATGGAAGAGGACTATACGTATAGTTATGGTAGTTAGGACTTACTTCAATGTCTAACTAAGCTAGATTATACTATACCACTTAAGAGTGTCCGTTAAGATATCATTTTCTAAAGTCCATAGTTTCTCAGGTGGTTTCAGCTTCTGTAATCTCCTCAGAACGGCTTATCACCGGGTTATTCTTCCTTTTTTTGGACACTGTCGCCCATTTTGGATGTTGGGGGCGAGGGGTAAGAGTTGTTCCATCTACTTCTGTGCTTTTCTGTAGTTTTGGTAGAGAAGGTTGAGGAATCTCAAGTTGTTTGCAGAATTTCTCAATATCCTCGGGATCTTTGTAGGCATACATTTTATTTTCTTTAACCACTTTTATAGAAAAGGGGAATCCCCACCTGTAAGGGATTCCTAGCTCAGTTAGGTGTAGTGTGAGGTATCGTGCCTCTTTGCGTTTCGCTAATGTCATGGGACTTAGGTCTGCATATAGTTGGAGATGGTCTTCACCAAAGGCTATAGGAGATCTTTTCCTTGCAGCTTGTAACACTCTTTCTTTATCTGTAAATCTGTGGCAACAGAGGACAATATCCCGTGGTGGTGCTGTGTCCGGAGGTCGCGCTCTCAGCGCTCTATGGATTCTGTCTATGATAATGTTGTCATTGTTTCCTGGTTCTAGCAAGAATCTGAATAAGTTCTGTACATATGATTGTAATTGTGCAGGAAGAATCTTTTCTGATACCCCTCTAATTCGAAGGTTCTGACGCCGACCCCTATTGTCTAGATCTTCCAACTGTGTCTGCAGTTGTACTATTGTGGTGCTATGTTGCTGCAATGCTAGGGTCATAGTGTCCATTGTCTCAGTGTTTTCTTCTGATTGTTCCTCAAGTTGTTGTATTCTTTGTCCTAGGGAATTCATTTCACGCTTGACCTCTGTTAGTCCATCCTTAATGGCTTTATTTACCTGTAACATGAAAGAAGTTAAATCTTGTTTTGTAGGGAGTAAGCTAAGATCAGCCCTTGTTAGAGGTGTGTTGGTCTGATCTCGTTGTTGCGAGCTCTGTTGTGAGTCATCCATAGTGCTTGTTTGGGATGGCTCTATATCTCCCATTATATCAGCCATTTTAAAAAAGGAATTAAGCTTCCCAAGTCCTGGAGTTGTTGGCTTTTGTTTATCTGTTTTGCTTTTATTTCTAGCAGCCATGCTGGTGTATCTGCAGTTATTTTAAAGAAATGGTAAGGCTTGTGCTCCTTCTTTATTTTTCTATAGCTATATTTAGCTGAGTTGCTTAGAGTAAAAGTGTTAGAGTAAAAGTGTTAGAAGTTTTGTAAGTTCTATTACTTGTTCCTTGCGTTTTAAGTCCGTATATATAAATAAAAGCAAAAACGATAGAAACCAGGTGGGCTTTGCTGGTATTATGTCTAAGCAACTTTGGGGTCGTATATGAATATTGTAACTTACAATGTTATTGCTGAAATCTTTGCAGTCTCCTGTGCCCTTTCCTTGCAAGTTCGGGACCTGAGGGCCTCAATGTTTTGCCTCTATCTATAAGACACAGTTCAGCGTTGCTAATGTGCGGCCCAGCACTGTATGAAATCTTCTCAGTACGGTGCTATTTAAACTTTGCTGCCATTTTGGGAAAGTTTTTTCAGGCTTTCCCGCCTGTGTACTGGCTACGTGCTGTGGCTATCAGGGCCTCTCTGTTGCGCAGTTGCTTTTGTGTTTGTCGGAAGCCCTGAAGTGACCCTTCAAATTCACACGGCTTTAGTTTTAAGCTTGCCGCTTCTTGCCTGTGGGTCTTAACTAAATTTGACCTGAGTCCGGTGTAGCGCTTTGCGTGGACTGCCTGTTGCAATGTCATGTAAACTTTTGGGCGGTTTCTCAGCTTTCTGTTAGGCCTCCTTTGATGCCGTGTCAAATAAAGTCACCTTATTTCACCGTAGCCAGCTGTTTATATGGTGAAATACTTCTCCTGCTTATTAAAAGTAGTTCTTACGTCCCTTGCACATTTAATGTTATATTTGTCCTCCAGAAAGAACCTCCATCCATTCGATCACTGCCGGAGCTCTAGCAGTTTGCGACCATGTTCTTCCCTGGTCGGCTTCGCCCCCCCCCCCGGGTATATCTTTTTATAGAGAGCATGTTAGGGATATGTTTGTGTTAAAGCCTTTTGGTGTTATTGTGTCTAGTTCCACTATTTATCTGGCCTCCCTTTGAAGTAACAACCTTTTTGTATTACCACCCCTCTGTAATCTTGGAATCTGGTCAATAGCACTACATCTCAAGCTGGAAACTGGGTGTTTGTGATCTAAAAAATGCTGCACAACAGGTTGGTCTTCTTTGCCTGAATCCAAAGCCTGTCTGATGCTTGACCTGTGTACTGCCATTTGCTCTTTCAGCAAATACTCCATTTTTCCAACATACATTTCTCCACATTGGCACTTGATCACATAAACAACATATGTGGATTCACAATTCATAGTAGTATAAATGTAATGGTGAAAGACAGCACCTTTTTTCTGTCTGGGGCACAGGAAAAGGTTAGCCAGACCCCAATATAAATTTCAAAGAAGTGATTTTCCAGCCTCCAGTAAGATTTAAAAGACCTTTATTATTCTCTTGCAGGGTCCATCATATAAACAACGTTTCAAACCTATACACGGTTCTTAATCCTGTCATGATTAAGAACCGAGTATAGGTTTGAAACGTTGTTTATATGATGGACCCTGCAAGAGAATAATAAAGGTCTTTTAAATCTTACTGGAGGCTGGAAAATCACTTCTTTGAGATTCACAATTCATAGCCTGCTTTATTCTGTATCTCTTCCCTATGTGGCTGTGATAAAATGTATCACCCAATATTAAATTGTAAAATGTGACTCACCCATGGCAACGGTACACTCCACCTTATCTAGTTAAGAAGTGTCTCCTCTCTGTCTCACATTTATCAACAGGATCAGCTTGTACTAACATGTCTCTCAGACTACGTCCCTTTCTACGTCCCTTTCTATAAGAGAATATGGGTCTATCCTTTACAAGTGATCCTAACCTTTCATCAACCTGTAAGATTTTCCATTTATCTAGTACAGCTTTTCTTAACTTCCATGTATCAGTAGTATAGTCTGTCACAAAGTATAACCTATTTGTCCTCTCTTTCACTGGATTTAAGGTTTCATTACCCCCCAGTTGCCGCCTGGTGTGCACTATCCTCTATCATCTGTTTTGGGTACCCTCTCTGCAAGAACCTCCTGCCCATTTCCTCCACAGCCATTTTCCAGTTCCCTGGATCTGATGTTAGTCTTATTGCCCTCATCATCTGTGCTTTTGGCATTGACCTAAATAAGTGTCTGGGGTGAAAGCTTTCATATCTGACCATGATGTTTCTATCAGTGGGTTTTCTGTACATTCTAGTGCTAAAACCATTCCCTTCTTTAAAAAACCTCCACATGTAGGAACTCTATCTTTTGTGTACTCCACTTTGCCACTAATCTAATTGGGCTGTTGATGTTATTCAATTTTTCTACAAGACATCTAAGAGTATCCTCACTGCCCCTCCAAACAAAGAACACATCATCTATAAAGTGCTTGAAACCTCCCCCATAAGTTTGAAAATGTTGAGTTGAAATGCAAAAGCTGAGTCTTCATGAATTAATATATATATATATATATATATATATATATATATATATATATATATATATATATAGGCATAGATATATATTTAACCAAAAAAAACCTTCAAATAAATATAGAAATATTTAATTAAATATAGCATATTCTTGTATGTGAAGAATATTGGAATGTGAAATATTTATATTTTTCATGTCAGGTTAGCGCACATGAGAATATGTGATTGAGTTTGTGCGAAAGTGGGTTTATCCACATTTTTTAAATTGACTACTATGGGGGAATACGTGAATTCTAAGTCATTTTTTTGCACTCGTTAGGTTAGTGCACTTTACATTTTTTAAAAGAGCACAATTAACGCTCGAGCGGGAGCATTACTTAGCACTCTACCTGTAATCTGGCCCAATATCTTTCAAGATGGCATCTTTTTTGAGAATGTACCAATATTTTTGTAAGATATTTTTAATTTGAACATGATTAGCATTAAACTCTGGAATAAATCAGAGGGAATAATTATCCTTCTTGTCATTCTTTTTATCTAGAACAAACATAGACCTAGATTACGAGTTTTGCGTTAGAAACTATGCGGTGCTAACAAGCAGTTTATGCTCACTGCTCACTTACCGACAGCGCTGGTATTACAGGTTTTTACAAACCCGGCATTAACAGACAAGAAGTGAGCATTGAGCAAAATTTTGCTCCACGTCTCACTTCAATACCAGCGCTGCTTACGTTAGCGGCTAGCTAGTGTAACATGCTCGTGCACGATTTCCCCATAGGAATCTTGCGGGAGCGTATATTATGTCGAACATTTCAACATTGACGCTGTGTTAACTAGGGCGATTCAACTTTACGTCTAATTTGACACGGAATTCCAGCGTATTATCAGTTGAAGCATTGATAAATCGGCCCTATATTCTTCTAAGCACATTGAGAACGTCTTACACTTTGTAATACTAACCAGCATTTTCAAGTAATAAAACACTGTTACTCACATAAAGGTGTTCCACAGCATTCTCCGGTCTTGCTACTGTCCCCAGCCAATACAGCGTGGTTACCCTTATTTGTCCAGTCACATGCTGCATTTCTCTTAAAGTGAAGGTAAACTTTGATGAATGAAAGTCCGTTTTTTTAAAAATACTATTAAAAACAGGGGCACTTTCATTCATCAAGGTTTACAAATTAGCCATTTTGATTAACAACTTACCTTTGTTTTTTCACAGCCAGAGCAGCTTCCCCCTCCTGGAAATCCTCTCTTCACACGTCAGCAATGATTAATCCGGCTAACTATCCTGGGGGGAAAGCCATGATTGGAGGAAGCCAGATTAGTCATTGCTGACTTGTAAAGAGAGAATTTCCGCGAGGGGAAAGCTGCTGTAGTTGTGAAAAGAAACAAAGGTACGTTTTTAATCAAAACGGCTGCTTTGTAAACTTTGATGAATGAAAGTGCTACTGTTTTTAATAGAATTTTAAAGTTTACCTTCACTTTAATGTCTCAGTATTGGTCTTTGCACAGATGGATCCTCACTTTGTTGCCAACGGATTTGAACCAGCCTGTATACCAACCAGATGGTCTGTACTGCTTAAAGGGCCATAATACCCAAATGTTTAAACACTTGAAAGTGATGCAGCATAGCTGTAAAAAGCTGACTAGAAAATATCTCCTGAACAACTCTGTGTAAAAAAGAAAGATATTTTACCTCAAAAGTTCCTCAGTAGCCACCTCCCATTGTAAAGGATTTCTAAGCAGCATATTAGTATGTCTGTCCTGGGACATCTGAAAGGATGAGCATCGTGCACTCTCATGTTATTTCACCAATCAGGTAAAGGAAGCTTACTATGAAATCTCATGAGAGTTAAGTCAAATCTCATGAGATCACATTAAGAGTTCATGACCTCAGCACTGCTGATGCTGATTGGCTGCTGTTCATTTCTTCATTTTTTATTTTTTTTACCTGCAGCTGGGCAACATCTGAGTATAACTTTTTACACAGAAATTACTCTGCTGAGCTGAGGAGATTGTGAGGTAAAATATCTTCCTTTTTTACATAGAGATGCTCAGGTGATATTTTCCTGTCAGCTTTTTACAGTTATGCTGCATCAGTTTCAAGTGATTTAGCATATGAGTATTATGTCCCTTTAATAGCATAGATATCCTTGAATCCTCTACATGTTTCTGCTCTGAACGCATTTAGCCTTTTCCTTTTAGTTACATTTTCCTTTTAGTTAGACTTTTTAGATCCAAGTCAATTTGTAAATAGTTAACGCTGTTGCGATATTGCTTATCCTGTCCCCACTAACAATAGAGCGTCACTTGTAATCTAGCTCTTAATGTGATTTGAGTTGCACATTCACTTCACAAGCATAAAGGGGATGTGGAGATCTTGGGAAGCGGGCATTTGTTTTCTCTGGTTTTGTTTAGCATCAATATTTTAACCCTTTTTGCTGCTAAGCCTTTTTTCGTCCCAGTGCTAAGACAATTTTGAGTTTTTTTGCTACTTACATTTAAACCCTATTGTAAGATAATTACAGTGAGTGGCCCACACAAATTATACGTTGTTTTTATTATCTGACACAGCAGATTCACACTATTATATTTTTACATGTATGATTCCCGCATATGAGATAGCTGCAACAAAAAATTTAAAAAAATAAATAAATCATTTTTTCTTAGATTTTATTAAAAATGACTGAAAATGGCCAAGTGACTACTGCTGTTACTGTGCCATCAAGGGTAGCCACATGTGAAATATGGGCCCATACATGCTTTAGGGGTTGTAATATAGAATAGAGTGGCCCCATTGTTCAGAACAGACATAAAAGCACTTTTTTTCTTGCAAGGTTTTCACTGTTACTACAGTGATCATCTGACTATACAGACAAAATTAATATCTTTATTTGAGAGAGGGAATTGTCTACTAGAAAATAAACTTTATTAGGGGTCTTTAGACATATCAGATTTTTTTATTGCACATATAATGACCAATTCACAAGCAAATCCTTATGTTTTTTCGACATTATTTTTAAAAGATCTATTGTGTGGTACTTCTCCAAGACCTCTATTATTTAAAACACAAGACAATTCTCTTTCACATGAGGAGCCTTGGAGGTTTATAGCTACTAAGCTAAGGGAGCTGAGATTGAGTGGTTTGAAGAAATCCCCCTCCGCAATCCAGCTCCCTTGTAGCTACACTGAGCTTCCTGGTTCTGCCCCCTTTGTGACGTCGCCATGTGCATACGTGGTGATGTCACTGGCAATCCCCGGGGCACCCTGTAGTGATAGGGATTACTGAAAACCACATTTGATCAAAGATGCCCATGCATGACGAGAAGAGCTCATCATGTGCATCAAATTAGTTATTAGTTAAAGTAACAGTAAACATCTTTGCAATATACTTTCATTATGTTTTGCTCTTTTTATGTAATTTAGCTCTGAAAATGTAGACTTTTCTAATTCACAGAACTTAAAATGCACCCTGCTAACTTATTAAGGCTAACCCTGCTACATGTCCTTCTGCAATCAGTTTTAATTGATAGCGTCTGCAAAATAATGCATTTTATACTAACATTATGATCATGGCTAGCTTTGCTTTCTGCAAACTAAATCCCAAATTGGCTCCTCAAATGCAAATAGATGGGTGTAGTTTGACTATAGACAACCAATTGCAGTACTAAAGATGTTAATTTGTTTTAAAAAAAATTGAGACTTGGCTGATATGTTATTCTATAGCAGCATAACAGAAATGTCTTGTAAGTACAAGGTGTTTACTGTCCATAAGTATTTGTTGCATGACTCCTACACCTTTCTCTCCATGTTTGTCTGACAGATTTCTTAATTTAGCTTTCAGAAAATCATAATGTTTGCAATAATTTCTGTTGCCTGTCTCAAACATGGAGTACACCATGAGTTGTAGCCCGTTGAGTTATTGTACATGATGTATGATAAGCTGTGAGAACAGCTGGACAAATCAGAATAATATCAGCAGGAGCTAATGTTATTTTTCAATGAAAAAACTAAATTTATGCTTACCTGATAAATTACTTTCTTTTACGATATGACGAGTCCACGGATTTCATCCTTACTTGTGGGATATTAACCTCCTGCCAACAGGAAGTGGCAAAGAGCACCACAGCAGAGCTGTATATATAGCCCCTCCCCTTCCCCTCCACCCTCAGTCATTCGGCCGAAGGTATAGGAAGAGAAAAAGGAAAGGCTAAAAAGGTGCAGAGGTGACTGAAGTTTACAAAAAATATAAAGAAAAACTGTCTTAAAAATAACAGGGTGGGCCGTGGACTTGTCATATCGTAAAAGAAAGTAATTTATCAGGTAAGCATAAATTTAGTTTTCTTTTACAAAGATATGACAAGTCCACGGATTTCATCCTTACTTGTGGGAAACCAATACCAAAGCAATAGGACACGGATGAAAGGGAGGTACAAGACAGGAACCTAAACGGAAGGCACCACTGCTTGAAGAACCTTTCTCCCAAAGATAGCCTCAGAAGAAGCAAAAGTATCAAATTTGTAAAATTTGGAAAAAGTGTGAAAGGACGACCAAGTCGCAGCCTTACAAATCTGTTCCACAGATGCATCGTTTTTAAAAGCCCATGTGGAAGCCACAGACCTAGAAGAATGAGCCATAATTCTTTCAGGAGGCTGCTGTCCAGCAGTCTCATATGCCAGGCGGATGATACTTCTCAGCCAAAAAGAAAGAGAGGTAGCCGTAGCTTTCTGACCCCTACACTTTCCAGAATAAACAATGAATAACGAAGATGATTGACGGAAATCCTTAGTTGCCTGTAAGTAAAACTTTAAGGCACGGACCATGTTCAAGTTATGTAACAAACACTCCTTCTTAGAAGAAGGATTAGGACACAAGGAAGGAACAACAATTTCCTGATTAATATTCTTATTCAAAACAACCTTAGGAAGGAACCCAGGTTTGGTACGTAAAAACCACATTATCAGAATGAAATATGAGATAAGGCGAATCACACTGTAATGCTGAAAGCTCAGAAACTCTTCGAGCAGAAGAAATAGCAACCAAAAACAGAACTTTCCAAGATAATAGTTTAATTTCTATGGAATGCATAGGTTCAAACGGAACCCCTTGCAGAACTCAAACTAAATTCAAACTCCAGGGAGGAGTAATAGGTCTAAATACAGGCTTAATTCTAGATAGAGCCTGACAAAAAGACTGAACATTTGATACATTTGCCAAACATTTGTGAAACAGAATTGACAAAGCTGAAATTTGTCCCTTTAAGGAACTTGCTGATAACCCTTTCTCCAATCCTTCTTGGAGAAAATACAAAATCCTAGGAATCCTAACTTTACTCCATGAGTAACCCTTGGATTCACACCAAAAAGATATTTACACCATATCTTATGATAGATTTTTCTAGTGACAGGCTTTCTAGCCTGTATCAAAGTATTGATAACTGAATCAAAGAATCCTCGCTTCGATAAAATCAAGCGTTCAATCTCCACGCAGTCAGTTGCAGAGAAATTAGATTTGGATGTTGGAAAGGACCTTGAATGAGAAGGTCCTGTCTCAACGGAAGTTTCCACGGTGGCAGAGAGGACATGTCCTCTAGATCCTCATACCAAGTCCTGCGTGGCCACGCAGGCACTATTCAGGATCACTGAAGCTCTGTCCTGTTTGATTCGAGCAATTATGCGTGGGAGGAGAGGAAACAGCAGAAACACATAAGCTAGGCTGAACAACCAAGGTACTGCCAAGGCATCTATCAGTTCGGCCTGAGGATCAGTTGACCGGGATCCGTATCTTGGAAGCTTGGCATTCTGACGAGATGCCATCAAATCCAATTCCGGTCTGCCCCATCTGAGAATCAATGAGGCAAATACCTCCGGGTGAAGTTCCCACTCCCCCAGATGAAAAGTCTGTTGACTTCGAAAATCTGCTTCCCAGTTCTCTACCCCTGGGATGTAGATTGCTGACAGATGACAAGAGTGGGCCTCTGCCCAACTGATTATATTGGATACTTCTATCATCGCTAAGGAACTCCTTGTTCCCCCCTGATGATTGACATATGCCACAGTTGTTATGTTGTCCGACTGGAATCTGATGAATTTGGCCGAAGCCAACTGAGGCCATGCCTGAAGCGCATTGAATATTGCTCTCAGTTCCAGAATATTGATTGGAAGTAGAGACTCCACCTGAGTCCAAACACCCAAACATCCTGAGCCTTCAGGGAGTTCCAAACTGCACCCCAGCCCAGAAGGGGCTGAACATTTGATACATTTGCCAAACGTTTGTGAAACAGAATTGACAAAGCTGAAATTTGTCCCTCCACATGAGTTCAAACACGTTTGTGAAATAGAACTGACATAGATGAAATTTGTCCCTCCACCTGTGTCCAAACACACAAACACCCTGAGCCTTCAGGGAGTTCCAAACTGCACCCCAGCCCAGAAGGGGCTGAACATTTGATACATTTGCCAAACGTTTGTGAAACAGAATTGACAAAGCTGAAATTTGTCCCTTTAAGGAACTTGCTGATAACCCTTTCTCCAATCCTTCTTGGAGAAAAGACAAAATCCTAGGAATCCTAACTTTACTCCATGAGTAACCCTTAGATTCACACCAAAAAGATATTTACACCATATCTTATGATAGATGTTTCTAGTGACAGGCCTGAAGCGCATTGAATATTGCTCTCAGTTCCAGAATATTGATTGGAAGTAGAAAATCCACCTGAGTCCAAACACCCAAACACCCTAAGCCTTCAGGGAGTTCCAAACTGCACCCCAGCCCAGAAGGGGCTGAACATTTGATACATTTGCCAAACGTTTGTGAAACAGAATTGACAAAGCTGAAATTTGTCCCTTTAAGGAACTTGCTGATAACCCTTTCTCCAATCCTTCTTGGAGAAAAGACAAAATCCTAGAAATCCTAACTTTACTCCATGAGTAACCCTTGGATTCACACCAAAAAGATATTTACACCATATCTTATGATAGATTTTTCTAGTGACATGCCTGAAGCGCATTGAATATTGCTCTCAGTTCCAGAATATTGATTGGAAATAGAGACTCCACCTGAGTCCAAACACCCAAACACCCTGAGCCTTCAGGGAGTTCCAAACTGCACCCCAGCCAGAAGGCTGGCATCTGTTGTCACTATCACCCACAAGGGTCTGCGGAAACAAGTCCCCTGGGACAGATGATCTGGCGACAACCACCAAGACGAGAGTTTCTGGTCTCTTGATCCAGAATTATCTTTGGAGATAAATCTGCATAAACCCAATTCCACTGACCGAGCATGCACAGTTGCAGTGGTCTGAGCTGAAAGCGAGCAAACGGAACAATGTCCATTGCCGCTACCATTAATCCGATTACCTCCATACACTGAGCCACTGATGGCCGAAGAATGGACAGAAGTGCTCGGCAAGTATTCAAAATCTTTGATTTTCTGACCTCCGTCAGAAATACTTTCATGGCTACCGAGTCTATCAGAGTTCCCAGAAAAGGAACCCTTGACTGTGGAACAAGTGAACTCTTCGCTATGTTCACCTTCCAGCCGTGAGTTCTCAGACAAGACAACACTGTGTCCATGTGAGATTTTGTCAGATGAAATGTTAATGCCTGAATCAGAATATCGTCCAGATAAGGAGCCACCACTATCCCTTGCGGTCTGAGAACTGCCAAAAGAGACCCTAGAACCTTTGTGAAGATTCTGGGTGCTGTGGCCAAACTGAAAGGAAGAGCAACGAACTGATAATGTTTGTCAAAGAAAGCAAACCTTAGGAACCGATGATGATCTTTGTGGATTGGAATATGAAGGTAAGCATCCTTCAAATCCATGGTAGTCATATATTGACCCACCTGGATCATTGGCAAAATTGTTCGAATTGTCTCCATCTTGAATGATGGAACTCTTAGAAATTTGTTTAGACACTTGAGGTCAAAAATGGGTCTGAACGTTCACTCTTTTTTGGGGACCACAAATAGGTTTGATTTAAACCCCTGTCCCTGTTCCAATTTTGGAACAGGACAGATTACTCCCATAGTAAAAAGGTCTTTTACACAGCGTATGAACGCCTTTCTCTTTTCTGGTTTGCAGGTAATTTTGAAAGATGAAATCTCCCTCTTGGGAGAAAATCCTTGAATTCCAATTGATAACCGTGGGTCACTATTTCTAGTGTCCAGGAATTCTGAACATCACTTGCCCAAGCCTGAGCAAAGAAAGAAAGTCCTGAGGTATGGCATGGACCTTACCTCCTGTAATATCAGAAATTATCTCCTTCAATTCTGGCCCAAAAAGGGTCTTACCTTTATAGGAAATAGCTAAAAGCTTATGTTTGGATGACACATCAGCAGACCAAGATTTTCGCCACAATGCTCTACATGCTAAAATAGCAAATCCTGCATTTTTTGCCGCTAATTTAGCAATTTGAAAAGCGGCATCAGTAATAAAAGAATTAGCTAGCTTAAGAGCCTTAATTCTATCTAGAATGTCATCTAATGGAGTCTCAACCTTAAGAGACTCTTCTAGAGCCTCAAACCAAAAAGCTGCTGCAGTAGTTACTGGAACAATGCAAGCCGTAGGTTGTAAAAGAAATCCCTGATTAACAAATAATTTCTTTAGTAGACCCTCTAATTTTTTATCCATAGGATCCTTGAAAGCACAACTATCCTCAATGGGTATAGTAGTACGCTTAGCTAGGGAAGATATAGCTCCCTCTACCTTAGGGACCGCTTGCCATGAGTCCCGAATGGTATCTGATATAGGAAACATTTTCTTAAAATTAGGAGAGGGAGAAAACGGTATACCTGTTCTATCCCATTCCTTACTAATAATTTCCGAAATTCTCTTAGGAACCGGAAAAACATCAGTGTAAGTAGGAACTTCCAAATATTTATCCATTTTACACAATTTCTCTAGAGGTATCACAATAGGATCACAATCATCCAGAGTCGCTAAAACCTCCCTAAGCAACAGGCAGAGGTGTTCAAGCTTAAATTTAAATGACATAGCATCCGAATCTGTCTGAGGCAAAACATTCCCTGAATCAGAAATTTGACCCTCAGACAGCAATTCCCTAATCCCCAACTCAGAGCACTGTAAGGGAACATCGGAAATAGCTAATAAAGGATCAGAGGATTCAGTATTTACATTAATACTTGACCTACTGCGTTTACCCTGCAACAGTTAACTGCAGCCATCTCCTGCAGAGTAAAGGAATTAGACGCACTAGAAGTACTAGGCATCGCTTGTGTGGGCATAAAAGGTTGTGACACAGGGAAAATTTTATGGCATATCCTGATTCTCTTCAAACTGAGAATCATCCCTAGGCACACTTACTTTATTTAAAATATGCTTTTTACATCGTAAAGCCCTTTCAGTACAAAAGTTACACAATGTTAGAGGGGGTTGCACAATAGCTTCTAAACACATAAAACAATGAGAAACCTCAATGTCAGACATGTTGAACAGACTAGTAATACCACAAAAGTCGTTTAAACACTTATTTATAGCATAAAATAAACATTAGAAAAAATGTGTACTGTGCCTTTAAGAAAAGAAAAAGTGAACAATTTTTCCAAAATGCACAAAAAAACGTTAAATTATTCCCAAATTTAACTTAATATAGTTGGTTAATTCCAAAATTACTGCACCCAGAAGCAAGGGCAGAAATAAGGCTTTAGAAGTACTTATATCAACATGTAGTCAAAAGATAGATAAAAATACACTCTGCACCTCGCCACAGCTCTGCTGTGGCGCCTACCTGCCCCCAGGGTACTTCGAATCAAGTTTCCAACCCTTCAGACCAGCTACACAGGCCAGGAGCCATCGAGTTACTGTTTGCTGCTGCTAAGCCTGAAGAAATCGCGCCAAAATAGGCTCCGCCCCTTAAGGTCAAAAGTTGGAGTAGGCCCAAACAACACCACATTGAAATGCAGTTTTGCACTAAAGTAAAAATACACACACAATATAACCCTCAAGCATAAAACCAATAAGTTTTAAGTGTCAAAAATAAAAAAAACATAAAACATTGTTTTTTATATTGTTTCCCATGTCACATAATGCCCAAATATCAACTAATGATAAATATAAAATAGGGACTCCAGTAACACCCCTCTTATTTAAATAGGTTTTACTGCTTACCCCATTCCCATACAGGGAAATAATGCCAGCCAGTTCTGATACACCAAGTCTCCTCAGAAAAAAAAAAGGCTGCACATACCTTAATGCTGATTGTAGCATGAAACCGGTCTCCACACTGAAGATGTCTCATGGTTACCTTCAGAAGTCTTGTGGGAACCAGCACCGGTACCATTTAAAATAAAAAACTTCTTGATTGAAGAAACTAAAACACCTCACTTTACCATGTCTTCCTAGTATAACACAGGCAAAGAGAATGACTGGGGGTGGAGGGGAAGGGGAGGGGCTATTTATACAGCTCTGCTGTGGTGCTCTTCGCCACTTCCTCTTGGCAGGAGGTTAATATCCCACAAGTAAGGATAAAATCCGTGGACTCGTCATATCTTTGTAAAAGAAAGTAGTATTATAACATAATTACACCTCTCTCTCTTTTTCTTCTTTTATTTCATGGTGAAGGTTTCCTTTTAGGCCACCACAACCACATAATGTGCCACTTATTTACTTCTTCCCATCTGCAATCAACCAATAATTCCTTTTCAGTGCAGCTTGCTCACTCATGTCCTGTCTGTGGATCATTTAGCTAGGGATTTTGGTATTTGTATTTACACATTATTAAGTTTATTATACTTGTTTATAAAGCAATAAGGCTATGCATGTGAAACAAAATGAAAAAGTTGTACAATACTTGATTTCATTAGTGTTGGATTATTATTTAGCACATAATATTAGCATGCATGTTGATAAAATGACACATTTTTTGTAGACCTTTGTAATTATTTAATTTATTCATTATTGTTTTTATTATACCACTACAAACATATAAACCAAGTAAAATATAGATGCACATAATGCAATCATCATTATATATGAAGAATTAGAACAATTTAAAAATGATCTAACATGCAATTAAGCAATGTAAAATAAAAAGTAAAGTTATCATAATGTATATTCTGGTATCACTCATAACAATACAGACTTCCAATATGATTTGGACTTAAGGGGGCCTATCTATCAAGCTCCAAATGGAGCTTGATGCCCCGTGTTTCTGGCGAGCCTTCAGGCTCGCCAGAAACAGCAGTTATGAAGCAGCGGTCACAAAGACCGCTGCTCCATAACCTGTCCGCCTGCTCTGAGCAGGCGGACAGACATCGCCGGAAATCAACCCGATCGAGTACGATCGGGTTGATTGACACCCCCCTGCTGGCAGCCCATTGGCCGCGAGTCTGCAGGGGGCGGCGTTGCACCAGCAGCTCTTGTGAGCTGCTGGTGCAATGCTGAAAACGACGAGCGCATTGCTCGCCGTATTCAGTGAGGTCTGGCGGACCTGATCCGCACTGTCGGATCAGGTCTGCCAGACCTTGATAAATAGGGGCCAAGGTCTCAAGACAACAAAATACTAAATACAATCAGTTTTGACATTGAGTCTTCTCATCTCAACTCTGGTTGATTAATTAAAAAAATGCTATAAAAAGGAAGGAAAAGCAGAATAGACCCCTGGGGAAAGCAGTCATGCAAAATAAACAGTTTGATTGAGTATCATTCAGATAATATTTTTTTGCAAATCATTCTTAACTACTACTACAAGGTCTTTAAAGTCATGTTCCAGGTTTGCATTGTTTTAGTTTGCGTGAAGAACATCATTGTTGTTCTAAATCCCAAACAAATGAGATTGGGAAATCTTTCATTTTCTCCTCATAAATCTTATCAAACTTTTCATTTAGTGCCACAGTCATGGTATTTTTCCAGTCACCTACAATGCCTAGAAGGAAAGACAGAAATGGGACAGATAAAATGACACACAATGGGCTAGATTACAAGTGGAGCGCAATAATTAACTAGCCGTTACAAGTGGCTGGTTATTGCTACCTCAAGCTTGCGGTAGCAATTAGCACTTATAATATTAACCAGAGATTGGATCTTTGGTTAATTTGATCAATCTTCCCCAAATGTCCCTAAAATACTGTGTAGTTTTATTTTTTAATAAAATTACTGCACTAGGCAGTATTTTGGGGTTTAAGTTTGTGGGAGTGGGGTGTTAGAAAAAAAAAACGGCACTGAAAAGTGCCTTTACATTGCAGTCAATGGCAACTGTGTGTTCCCTGTAAATATAGATGTATATGATAATAAACATATATATTTATGTGTTAAAATGTGTTTCTATTCCCATAGACTAGAATCTGAAGGCACTTTTCAAAGCCGTTTTTTTCTAACACCCCACACCCGCCAACTTTAAAACTCTAAGAAATGCTTTTTGCAGTACTTTTATTAAAACATAAAGATGCTACTATCTTCTTTTTAATAAAATATATGGCTCTTGATTTTGGGGGCATGTGGTGGACATTTATAAAATTAACCAGAGATCATATCTCTGGTTAATTTCTTAAGCCCTAATTGCTACCACAAACTCACGGTAGCAATAACCATCTACTTGTAAAGGCTGGTTATTTATTGTGTGTAGCGCTCCACTTGTAATCTAGCCCTAAATACATTTTATAAGCATAGTATCTAGTCATGGGTGCGACCATGTTTAAATTTGTCTTTCACAGCATTCCAGTGTTGGAGTGTTTGCACATGTGCAGTAACTCTCCTTCAGATATCTGCACTGTAACCCAGGTTTCATTTAGTGTCTAGTGTCCCTTTTAAGGCCTAGATTACAAGTTGAATGCAAATATATTAGCATTATTGTGCCTTAACAATCAAAAATGCTACTATTTATTAGTTTAGTTATTTATTATCACTCAAGCAATAGTCTAGGGTGCACTAATATCTGCATGTTGGATAGTGTAGGTGCGCTAAATTCCTCACATAATAGACTTCTGTGGGTGTGCAAAGTAAAAATAATGTCGGAGTCGGATATCTCTCAAGGTCTAAGCCAATGGTGCACTAAGCCAAAGATGTAATAGTAGAGTTCTTCATGTTGTTCTGTGCTATACTATTATTAATAATAATAATAATGGTTAACTTCAGGTCTTAAAAAGCTCAACATTTTAGTGGTATTTTGTATTGTGCTCAAGTGCCCTACTTAAAGGGACATTGAACCCAAATTTTTTCTTTCGTGATTCAGATAGAGCATGCAATTTAAAACAACTTTCTAATTTACTCATATTATCACATTTTCTTCATTTTTGTGGTTTCTTTATTTGAAATGCAAGAATGTAAGTTTAGATGCCAGCCCATTTTTGGTGAAAAACCTGGGTTGTTCTTGCTGATTGGTGGATAAATTCATCCACCCAATAAAAAGTGCTTTCCAGAGTTCTAAAACAAAAAAAAGCTTAGACGCCTTCTTTTTCAAATAAAGATAGCAAGAGAACGAAGAAAAATTGATAATAGGAGTAAATTACAAAGTTGCTTAAAATTGCATGCTCTATCTGAATCACAAAAGAAAAAAATTGGGTTCAGTGTCCCTTTAACTCACCACTTGTAATATGAGTGTAATGAGCAAGCTATTAGTGCTACCCGGGCTATTCATTAAAAGTATAGATAGGTTGTGCCAAAAAGGCTTCAGTCACATTAAGATGCTTTGGTTAAAATAGTTAAAGGGACATAATATTCATATGCTAAATCACTTGAAACTGATGCAGTATAACTGCAAAAAGCTGACAGGAAAATATCACCTGAGCATCTCTATGTAAAAAAGGAAGATATTTTACCTCACAATCTCCTCAGCTCAGCAGAGTAAGTTCTGTGTAAAAATTTATACTGTCCAGCTGCAGGTAAAAAAAAATTAAAAAAATGAAGAAATGAACTGCAGCCAATCAGCATCAGCAGTGCTGAGGTCATGAACTCTTTTACTCTGATCTTATGAAATTTCACTTAATTCTCATGAGATTTCATAGAAAACTTCCTTAAACTGAATAGGGAAATAACATGAGTGTGCATGAAGCTCGCTCCCTTGCTGGTCCCGGGACAGACATACTGATTTGCTGCTTACTTAAAGTCCTTTACAATGTTCACAGAGCACTTACTCTTGTGAGCTGAAGACATTTTGAGGTAAAAACATAATTTATGCTTACCTGATAAATTCCTTTCTCCTGTAGTGTGATCAGTCCACGGGTCATCATTACAAGAGGATCACCCAGCAGAGCTGCTATATAGCTCCTCCCCTCTACGTCACACCCAGTCATTCGACCAAGAACCAACGAGAAAGGAGAAGCTAAAGGGTGCAGTGGTGACTGGAGTATAATTTAAAAATTTAGACCTGCCATAAAAAACAGGGCGGGCCGTGGACTGATCACACTACAGGAGAAAGGAATTTATCAGGTAAGCATAAATTATGTTTTCTCCTGTTAAGTGTGATCAGTCCACGGGTCATCATTACTTCTGGGATACCAATACCAAAGCAAAAGTACACGGATGACGGGAGGGATAGGCAGGATCTTTATACAGAAGGAACCACTGCCTGAAGAACCTTTCTCCCAAAAATAGCCTCCGAAGAAGCAAAAGTGTCAAATTTGTAAAATTTGGAAAAAGTATGAAGCGAAGACCAAGTTGCAGCCTTGCAAATCTGTTCAACAGAGGCCTCATTCTTAAAGGCCCAAGTGGAAGCCACAGCTCTAGTGGAATGAGCTGTAATTCTTTCAGGAGGCTGCTGTCCAGCAGTCTCATAGGCTAAACGTATTATGCTACGAAGCCAAAAAGAGAGAGAGGTAGCCGAAGATGTTTGTCGAAAATCTTTAGTTGCCTGTAAATAAAATTTTAGGGCACGAACTACATCTAGATTGTGCAGAAGTTGTTCCTTCTTTGAGGAAGGATTAGGACACAAGGATGGAACAACAATCTCCTGATTGATATTCCTGTTAGTGACTACCTTAGGTAAGAACCCAGGTTTAGTACGCAGAACTACCTTATCCGAGTGAAAAATCAGATAAGGAGAATCACAATGTAAGGCTGATAACTCAGAGACTCTTCGAGCCGAGGAAATAGCCATTAAAAATAGAACTTTCCAAGATAACAATTTTATATCAACGGAATGAAGGGGTTCAAACGGAACGCCCTGTAAAACGTTAAGAACAAGGTTTAAACTCCATGGCGGAGCAACATTTTTAAACACAGGCTTAATCCTGGCCAAAGCCTGACAAAAAGCCTGAACGTCTGGAACTTCTGACAGACGTTTGTGTAACAAAATGGACAGAGCTGAGATCTGTCCCTTTAAAGAACTAGCAGATAAGCCCTTTTCTAAACCCTCTTGTAGAAAAGACAATATCCTAGGAATCCTAACCTTACTCCAAGAGTAACCTTTGGATTCGCACCAATATAGGTATTTACGCCATATTTTATGATAAATCTTTCTGGTAACAGGCTTCCTAGCCTGTATCAGGGTATCAATTACTGACTCAGAGAATCCACGTTTTGATAAAATCAAGCGTTCAATCTCCAGGCAGTCAGCTTCAGAGAAATTAGATTTTGATGTTTGAAAGGACCCTGAATCAGAAGGTCCTGTCTCAGAGGCAGAGACCAAGGTGGACAGGATGACATGTCCACTAGATCTGCATACCAGGTCCTGCGAGGCCACGCAGGCGCTATTAGAATTACTGATGCTCTCTCCTGTTTGATTCTGGCGATCAATCGAGGAAGCATCGGAAAGGGTGGAAACACATAAGCTCTCCCGAAGGTCCAAGGTGCTGTCAAAGCATCTACTAGGGCCGCTCCCGGATCCCTGGATCTGGACCCGTAATGAGGAAGCTTGGCGTTCTGTCGAGACGCCATGAGATCTATCTCTGGTTTGCCCCAACGTCGAAGTATTTGGGCAAAGACCTCCGGATGAAGTTCCCACTCCCCCGGATGAAAAGTCTGACGACTTAGGAAATCCGCCTCCCAGTTCTCCACTCCCGGAATGTGGATTGCTGAGAGATGGCAAGAGTGAGACTCTGCCCAACGAATTATCTTTGATACTTCCATCATCACTAGGGAGCTTCTTGTTCCTCCTTGATGGTTGATGTAAGCTACAGTCGTGATGTTGTCCGACTGAAATCTGATGAACCCCCGAGTTGTTAACTGGGGCCAAGCCAGAAGGGCATTGAGAACTGCTCTCAATTCCAGAATGTTTATTGGCAGGAGACTCTCCTCCTGAGTCCATGATCCCTGAGCCTTCAGGGAATTCCAGACAGCGCCCCAACCTAACAGGCTGGCGTCTGTTGTTACAATTGTCCAATTTGGCCTGCTGAATGGCATCCCCTTGGACAGTGTGGCCGAGAAAGCCACCACAGAAGAGAATTTCTGGTCTCTTGATCCAGATTCAGAGTGGGGGACAAATCTGAGTAATCCCCATTCCACTGACTTAGCATGCATAATTGCAGCGGTCTGAGGTGTAGGCGTGCAAAGGGGACTATGTCCATTGCTGCTACCATTAAGCCGATCACCTCCATACATTGAGCCACTGACGGGTGTTGAATGGAATGAAGGACACGGCAGGCGTTTTGAAGTTTTGTTAACCTGTCTTCTGTCAGGTAAATCTTCATTTCTACAGAATCTATAAGAGTCCCCAAGAAGGGAACTGTTGTGAGTGGAACGAGAGAACTCTTCTTTTCGTTTACCTTCCACCCATGCGATCTTAGAAATGTCAGTACAAACTCTGTATGAGACTTGGCAGTTTGAAAGCTTGAAGCTTGAATCAGAATGTCGTCTAGGTATGGAGCTACCGAGATTCCTCGCGGTCTTAGCACCGCCAGAAGAGCCCCCAGAACCTTTGTGAAGATTCTTGGAGCCGTAGCCAACCCGAATGGAAGAGCTACAAACTGGTAATGCCTGTCTAGGAAGGCAAACCTTAGATACCGGAAATGATCTCTGTGAATCGGTATGTGAAGGTAAGCATCCTTTAAATCCACTGTGGTCATGTACTGACCCTTTTGGATCATGGGTAGGATTGTCCGAATAGTTTCCATTTTGAACGATGGAACTTTTAGGAATTTGTTTAGGATCTTTAAATCCAAGATTGGTCTGAAGGTTCCTTCTTTCTTGGGAACCACAAACAGATTTGAGTAAAACCCCTGTCCGTGTTCCGACCGTGGAACCGGATGGATCACTCCCATTAGTAAAAGATCTTGTACACAGCGTAGAAACGCCTCTTTCTTTATTTGGTTTGTTGACAACCTTGACAGATGGAATCTCCCTTTTGGGGGAGAGGATTTGAAGTCCAGAAGATATCCCTGAGATATGATCTCTAACGCCCAGGGATCCTGGACATCTCTTGCCCAAGCCTGGGCGAAGAGAGAAAGTCTGCCCCCCACTAGATCCGTTCCCGGATCGGGGGCCCTCAATTCATGCTGTCTTAGGGGCAGCAGCAGGTTTTCTGGCCTGCTTGCCCTTGTTCCAGGACTGGTTAGGTCTCCAGCCTTGTCTGTAGCGAGCAACAGCTCCTTCCTGTTTTGGTGCAGAGGAAGTTGATGCTGCTCCTGTCTTGAAATTACGAAAGGAACGAAAATTAGACTGTCTAGCCTTCGGCTTGGCTCTGTCTTGAGGCAGGGCGTGGCCTTTACCTCCTGTAATGTCAGCGATAATTTCCTTCAAACCGGGCCCGAATAAGGTCTGCCCTTTGAAAGGTATGTTGAGTAACTTAGATTTAGAAGTAACATCAGCTGACCAGGATTTTAGCCACAGTGCTCTGCGTGCCTGAATGGCAAATCCAGAATTCTTAGCCGTAAGTTTAGTTAAATGTACAACGGCATCTGAAACAAATGAATTAGCTAGCTTAAGTGTTTTAAGCTTGTTTGAAATTTCCTCTATAGTTATTGAGTCAAGAGTCTCTTCCAGGGACTCGGACCAAAAGGCTGATGCGGCCGTGACAGACGCAATACATGCAAGAGGTTGCAATATAAAACCTTGTTGAACAAACATTTTCTTAAGGTAAGCTTCTAATTTTTTATCCATTGGATCAGAAAAAGCACAGCTATCCTCCACCGGGATAGTGGTACGCTTAGCCAGCGTCGAAACCGCTCCCTCCACCTTAGGGATCGTCTGCCATAAGTCCCGTGTGGTGGCGTCTATTGGAAACATTTTTCTAAATACAGGAGGGGGGGAAAAGGGCACACCGGGCCTATCCCACTCCTTAGTAATTATCTCTGTAAGCCTCTTAGGTATAGGAAATACGTCAGTACTCGCCGGTACCGCATAGTATCTATCCAGCCTACATAATTTCTCTGGAATTGCAACGGTGTTACAATCATTCAGAGCCGCTAATACCTCCCCTAACAGTACGCGGAGGTTTTCAAGCTTAAACTTAAAATTAGAAATGTCTGAATCCACTCTAATGGGATCAGAACCGTCACCTGCAGATTGAAGCTCTCCGTCCTCATGTTCTGCATACTGTGACGCAGTATCTGACATGGCCCTATTATTATCAGCGCACTCTGTTCTCACCCCAGAGTGATCACGCTTCCCTCTAAGTTCTGGTAATTTAGACAAAACTTCAGTCATAACATTAGCCATGTCCTGCAATGTGATTTGTAATGGCCGCCCTGAAGTACTCAGCGTTACCATATCACGCACCTCCCGAGCGGGAGATGCAGGTACTGACACGTGAGGGGAGTTAGTCGGCATAACTTTCCTCTCGTTGTCTGGTGAATGCTGTTCAATTTGTACAGATTGACTTTTATTTAAAGTAGCATCAATACAATTAGTACATAAATTTCTATTGGGCTCCACTTTGGCTTTAGCACATATAGCACAGAGATATTCCTCTGAGTCAGACATGTTTAACACACTAGCAAATAACCAGCAAACTTGGAAATACTTTTCAATTCACTTTTATATATAGTATGAAAAAAACGCACTGTGCCTTTAAGAAGCACAGAAAGATATGACAGTTGAGTACAATAAAACAGATAATTTTATGAAAACAAACTTTTTTCTCAGTAAAAATACAATTTTAGCAAAGGATTGCTCCCATTAGTAATGGATAACTAGCCCTTTAATAGCAGAAAAAAAGTATAGAATGTAACGTTTTTTATCACAGTCAAGCACAATCTCACAGGTCTGCTGTGAGTGATTACCTCCCTCAAAATAACTTTTGAAGACCCCTGAGCTCTGTAGAGACGAACCGGATCATGCAGGGAAGAAGAACAGACTTGTGACTGAATTTTTGATGCGTAGTAAAAGCGCCAAATTCAGCCCCTCCCCCTCACACACAACAGTGAGGGAGATCAGTAAACTGTCATAAATCAAACAAAATGCCCGCCAAGTGGATAAAACTAATGCCTAAATAAGTTTTCACCCAGTACCTCAGAAATATAAACGATTTCACATGCCAGCAAAAAACGTTTAACATCAATAAATGTATTTGTCATAAAAAGCCTGCTGCAAGCCATTTTTACTGCAAAATAGGCTAAAGCTTTATGTAAACAGTATTATTTCAGTGAAATGCCATTCCCCAGAATACTGAAGTGAAAATATACATACATGACAGCCTGATACCAGTTGCTACTACTGCATTTAAGGCTGAACTTACTTTATATAGGTATTTGCAGTATTTTCTAGTCAATTCCATTCTCAGAAAATAATATGCTGCTACATACCTCTTTGCAGGTGAACCTGCCCGCTGTCCCCTGATCTGAAGTTTACCTCACTCCTCAGATGGCCGAGAACAGCAACATGATCTTAACTACTCCGGTTAAAATCATACAGAAAAACTCAGGTAGATTCTTCTTCAAATTCTCCCTGAGAAGGAACAACACACTCCGGTGCTGTTTTAAAATAACAAACTTTTGATTGAAGTTATAAAAACTAAGTAAAATTACCACAGTCCTCTCACACATCCTATCTATTAGTTGGGTGCAAGAGAATGACTGGGTGTGACGTAGAGGGGAGGAGCTATATAGCAGCTCTGCTGGGTGATCCTCTTGCACTTCCTGTTGGGGAGGAGTTAATATCCCAGAAGTAATGATGACCCTTGGACTGATCACACTTAACAGGAGATATCTTTCTTTTTTACATAGAGATGTGTACAGGTGATATTTTCAAGTGTTTTCATGTATCATGGCCCTTTAATCATCCACTTATAAAAAATTGTACATTATTCTGAGCGCACTAACAATTGTGTTGCCAGATTATGAGTGGAGCGCTATTTAGCTCTTTCGCTAGAGTGCTAATTGTGCTAGAAGTAAACTTTTTGCGTGAATCAGGTTGCGCTGGTACTATGAGTTGGTTGTAAAAAGTTGTCGCTCTCCAATTACGAGCAAAAAGCCGAACTTACAATATTGCGTGCGCGAAAAACTATTTGGCCACAGAAGTCAATGGAGCAAAAAACACCCAACGCACGCGCTAACCTGACATGAAAATAAGAATATTTCACATTCCAATGTTCTTCACATAGCAGAATATGTTATATTTATAAATAGATATTTCTACATATATCTGGTGACATTTTGGTACAATATATATCTATCTATACATATATATATATATATACAGTATATATATATATATATATATATATACACACACATATATATATATATATATATATATATATATACACACACATGATTATATATATAGGTATAGATATATCCAGATAAATATATGGATATCTGTTTATAAATAGCAGAATATGTTCTCTGTGCAGAACATTGAAATGGGATATATTTGCATTAAATACATAGTTAAAGGGACATAATACCCAAAATGTTGAAGCACTTAAAAGTGATGCAGCATAGCTGTAAAAAGCTGACTAGAAAATATCACCTAAGCATCTCTATGTAAAAAAGAAAGATATTTACCTCAAAATTTCGTAAGTGTGCATCTGTCATGTGCAGGAACAGTCATGTTATTTTTCCTATTCAGTTTATGGAAGTTTAGTGTGAAATCTCATTAGATCACTGCAAAGTAATGCAAGACCTCAGCTGATATGCTATTGTGTTTTTTTTTTTAACAGCAGCTCTAACTGTTCATAGAGCACTTACTCTTGTTAACTGAAGACATTTTGATGTAAAATAACTTTCTTTTTACATAGAGATGTTCAGGTGATATTTTCATGTCAGCTTTTTACAGCTATGCTGCATCACTTTCAAGGGATTTAACATATGAGTATTACGTCCCTTTAAAACCTGTATTAAATATGAATATTGCACAAAAAGGATTTTTCATGTTAAAGAGACAGTCAACACCAGAATTTCTGTTGTTTTAAAAGAAAGAATCCCTTAATTACCCATTCCTTAGTTTTGCATAACCAACACAGTTATTTTAATACACGTTTTACCTCTGTAATTACCTTGTATCTAAGCCTCTGCAGACTGCCCCCTTATTTCAGTTCTTTTGACAGACTTGCATTTTAGCCAATCAAGGCTCACTCCTCGGTAAATTCACGTGCATGAGCTCAATGTTATCTATATAAAACACATGAAGTAACACCCTCTAATGGTGAAAAACTGCCGAGGCTGCCTTCAAGGTCTAATAAATTAGCATATGAACTCTTAGGTTTAGCTTTCAACTAAGAATACCAAGAGATCAAAGCAAAATTGGTGATAAAAATAAATTGGAAAGTTGTTTAAAATGACATGCCCTATTTGAATCATGAAAGTTTTTTTTGGACTTGACTGTCCCTTTAACTGCAAAGGGCTCCAATGCCCTTCTATATATGTATACATTCATAGCTATGTGTTTATATGTGTATATATGTCTGTAAATACAAACACATATATATGTATATATATATATATATATATATATATATTATATATATATTTATTGTATATAAAAAGTCTACACACCCCTGTTAAAATGTCAGGTTTCTGTGATGTAAAAAAATGAGACAAACATAAATCATTTCAGAACTTTATCCACCTTTAATGTGACCTATAAACTGTACAACTCAATTGAAAAACAAACTGAAATCTTTTAGGTAAAGGGAAATAAAAATAAAAAAACATAATTTATGTAAGAACTTACCTGATAAATTCATTTCTTTCATATTGGCAAGAGTCCATGAGCTAGTGACGTATGGGATATACAATCCTACCATTAGGGGCAAAGTTTCCCAAACCTCAAAATGCCTATAAATACACCCCTCACCACACCCACAATTCAGTTTAACGAATAGACAAGTAGTGGGGTGATAAAGAAAGGAGTAAAAAGCATCAACAAAAGAATTTGGAAATAATTGTGCTTTATACAAAAAATCATAACCACCATAAAAAGGGTGGGCCTCATGGACTCTTGCCAATATGAAAGAAATGAATTTATCAGGTAAGTTCTTACATAAATTATGTTTTCTTTCATGTAATTGGCAAGAGTCCATAAGCTAGTGATGTATGGGATAGCAATACCCAAGATGTGGAACTCCACGCAAGAGTCACTAGAGAGGGAGGGATAAAAATAAAAACAGCCATTTTCCGCTGAAAAAAATTAATCCACAACCCAAAAAAATAAGTTTATTCTCATAAATGAAAGTAAAAAAACTTAAATCAAAAGCAGAAGAATCAAACTGAAACAGCTGCCTGAAGAACTTTTCTACCAAAAACTGCTTCTGAAGAAGCAAATACATCAAAACAGTAGAATTTAGTAAAAGTATGCAAAGAGGATCAAGTTGCCGCTTTGCAAATCTGATCAACTGAAGCTTCATTCTTAAAGGCCCACGAAGTGGAGACTGATCTGGTAGAATGAGCTGTAATTCTTTGAGGCGGGGCCTGACTCGACTCCAAATAAGCTTGATGAATCAAAAGTTTTAACCAAGAAGCCAAGGAAATAACAGAAGCCTTCTGACCTTTCCTAGGACCAGGAAATAAAACAAATAGACTGGAAGCCTTCCTGCAATCTTTAGTAGCTTCCACATAATATTTCAAAGCTCTTACCACATCCAAATAATGTAAGGATCTTTCCAAAGAATTCTTAGGATTAGGACACAAGGAAGGGACAACAATTTCTCTACTAATATTGTTAGAATTCACAACCTTATGTAAAAATTGAAAAGAATTCCGCAAAACTGCCTTATCCTGATGAAAAATCAGAAAAGGAGACTCACAAGAAAGAGCAGATAGCTCAGAAACTCTTCTAGCAGAAGAGATAGCCAAAAGGAACAACACTTTCCAAGAAAGTAGTTTAATGCCCAAAGAATGCATAGGCTCAAATGGAGGAGCCTGTAAAGCCTTCAAAACCAAATTAAGACTCCAAGGAGGAGAAATTGATTTAATGACAGGCTTAATACGAACTAAAGCCTGTACAAAACAGTGAATATCAGGAAGTATAGCAATCTTTCTGTGAAATAAAACAGAAAGAGCAGAGATTTGTCCCTTCAAGGAACTTGCAGACAAACCTTTATCCAAACCATCCTGAAGAAACTGCAAAATTCTAGGAATTCTAAAAGAATGCCAAGAGAATTTATGAGAAGAACACCATGAAATGTAAGTCTTCCAAACACTATAATAAATCTTTCTAGAGACAGATTTACGAGCTTGTAACATAGTATTAATCACTGAGTCAGAGAAACCTCTATGACTTAGCACTAAGCGTTCAATTTCCATACCATCAAATTTAATGATTTGAGATCCTGATGGAAAAACGGACCTTGAGACAGTAGGTCCGGCCTTAACGAAAGTGGCCAAGGCTGGCAACTGGACATCCGAACCAGATCCACATACCAAAACCTGTGTGGCCATGCTGGAGCCACAAGCAACACAAACGATTGTTCCATGATGATTTTGGAGATCACTCTTGGAAGGAGAACTAGAGGCGGGAAAATGTAAGCAGGATGATAACACCAAGGAAGTGTCAGCGCATCCACTGCTTCCGTCTGAACATCCCTGGACCTGGACAGGTATCTGGGAAGTTTCTTGTTTAGATGAGAGGCCATGAGATCTATCTCTGGAAGACCCCACATCTGAACAATCTGAGAAAACACATCTGGATGGAGAGACCACTCCCCTGGATGTAAAGTCTGACGGCTGAGATAATCTGCCTCCCAATTGTCTACACCTGGGATATGCACCGCAGAGATTAGACAGGAGCTGGATTCCGCCCAAGCAAGTATCCGAGATACTTCTTTTATAGCTTGGGGACTGTGAGTCCCACCCTGATGATTGACATATGCCACTGTTGTGATATTGTCTGTCTGAAAACAAATGAACGGTTCTCTCTTCAACAGAGGCCAAAACTGAAGAGCTCTGAGAATTACACGGAGTTCTAAAATATTTATTGGTAATCTCGCCTCTTGAGATTTCCAAACCCCTTGTGCTGTCAGAGATCCTCAAACAGCTCCCCAACCTGAAAGACTCGCATCTGTTGTGATCACAGTCCAGGTTGGCCGAACAAAAGAAGCCCCTTGAACTATCCACCACGTCAGAGAGTGTCGAACATTGGGATTTAAGGATATTAATTGTGATATCTTGGTATAATCCCTGCACCATTGGTTCAGCATACAAAGCTGTAGAGGTCTCATATGAAAACAAGCAAAGGGGATCGCGTCCGATGCTGCAGTCACGAGACCTAAAACTTCCATGCACATAGCCACTGAAGGGAATGACTGAGACTGAAGGTGCCGGCAGGCTGCAACCAATTTTAAACGTCTCTTGCCTGTTAGAGACAGAGTCAGGGACACTGAATCTATCTGGAAGCCTAAAAAGGTGACCCTTGTCTGAGGAATCAAGAAACTTTTTGGTAAATTGATCCTCAAACCATGTTTCAGAAGAAACAACACTAGTTGATTTGTGTGAGATTCTGCAGAACGTAAAGACTGAGCTAGTACCAAGATATCATCCAAATAAGGAAACACTGCAATACCCTGTTCTCTGATTACAGAGAGTAGGGCACCTAGAACCTTTGAAAAGATTCTTGGAGCTGTTGCTAGGCCAAATGGAAGAGCAACAAATTGGTAATGCTTGTCTAGAAAAGAGAATCTCAGGAACTGATAATGTTCTGGATGAATCGGAATATGAAGGTATGCACCCTGCAAGTCTATTGTGGACATATAATGTCATCGCTGACCAAAAGGCAGAATAGATCTTATAGTCACCATCTTGAAAGTTGGTACTCTTACATAATGATTCAAAATTTTCAGATCCAGAACTGGTCTGAATAAATTTTCCTTCTTTGGGACAATGAATAGATTTGAATAAAACCCCAAACCTTGTTCCTGGATAGGAACTGGCATGATTACCCCTGAAGACTCCAGGTCTGAAACACACTTCAGAAAAGCCTGAGCTTTTACTGGATTTGCTGGGATACGTGAGAGAAAAAATCTTCTCACAGGAGGTTTTACTCTGAATCCTATTCGATACCCTTGAGAGACAATGCTCGGAATCCATTGATTTTGGACAGAATTTATCCAAATATCCTTGAAAAACCTCAATCTGCCCCCTACCAGCTGAGCTGGAATGAGGGCTGCACCTTCATGCGGACTTAGGGGCTGACTTTGGTTTCTTAAATGGCTTGGATTTATTCCAATTTGAGGAAGGCTTCCAATTGGAAACAGATTCCTTGGGGGAAGGATTGAGTTTTTGTTCCTTATTTTTACGAAAGGAACGAAAACGGTTAGAAGCCTTAGATTTACCCTTAGGTTTTTTTATCCTGAGGCACAAAAACTCCCTTTCCCCCAGTAACAGTTGAAATAATAGAATCCAAATAAATTATTACCTTGGAAAGAAATTACCTTGGAAAGAAAGAGATAGTAATCTAGATTTAGATGTCATATCAGCATTCCAAGATTTAAGCCACAAAGCTCTTCTAGCTAATATAGCTAAAGACATGAATCTAACATCAATTTTTGATAATATAAAAAATGGCATCACAAATAAAATGATTAGCATATTGCAGTAAGCGAATAATGCTAGATATGTCAGAATCCAATTCTTGTTGCGCTAAATTCTCCAACCAGAAAGTTGATGCAGCTGAAACATCAGCCAAAGAAATTGCAGGTCTGAGAAGATGACCTGAATATAAATAGGCTTTCCTTAGATAAGATTCAAGCTTCCTATCTAAAGGATCCTTAAAGGAAGAACTATCTTCCATAGGAATAGTGGTACGTTTAGCAAGAGTAGAAATAGCCCAATCAACTTTGGGGATTTTTTCCCAAAACTCTATAGAATTTGCTGGTAAAGGATACAATTTTTTAAACCTTGAAGAAGGAATAAAAGAAGTACCTGGCTTATTCCATTCCTTAGAAATCATTTCAGAAATAGCCTCAGGAATAGTGAAAACCCCTGGAGAAACCACAGGAGGTTTAAAAACAGCATTAAAACGTTTATTTGACTTAACGTCAAGAGGACTGGTTACCTCAATATCCAAAGTAATTAACACTTATTTTAATAAAGAATGCATATACTCTATTTTAAATAAATAAGTAGATTTGTCAGTGTCAATGTCTGAGGAAGGATCTTCTGTATCAGATAGATCCTCATCAGAGGAGGATAAATTATTATGTTGTTGGTCATTTGAAAATTCATCAACTGAATGAGACGTTTTAAAAGACCTTTTACTTTTATTAGAAGGTGGAAATGCAGATAAAGCCTTCTGGATAGAATCAGAAACAAATTCTTTAAAATTCATAGGTATATCATGTACATTAGAAGTTGAAGGAACTGCAACTGGCAATGTGCTATTACTTATGGACACACTATCTGCATGTAAAAGTTTATCATGACAACTATTACAAATGACATTCGGCAAAATAATTTCTACAATCTTACAACAAATGCACTTAGCTTTGGTAGAACAGATGTCAGGCAGCAATGTTCCAGCAGAAACTTCTGAGGCAGGATCAGATTGAGACATCTTGCAAAATGTAAAAGAAAAAACAACATATAAAGCAAAATTATCAATTTCCTTATATGACAGGTATTAAAATAATGAAAAAGTTTGGCGCCAAGTATGAAGCACAACGTAACTGAAAACTTTTTTGGCGCCAATAATAACCGGAAATGGCACACTCGCGTCACTAATGACGCAACCGCGTGTAAGGCTTCGGCGTCAACTATGACGCCAGAAATGACAAAGTTGCGTCATAGACGTATTTTTCGCGCCAAAAACATTCTTGCACCAAGAATGATGCAATAAAGTCTAGCATTTGGCGCACCCGCGGGCCTAATAACGCCTGCAATTTGCAAGAAAGTAGTCAATTGAAAAAAAGATTAACCCCAGGTAAGAAAAAAATTTCTTAAAAAATGTTTATTTTCCCCAAATATGAAACTGACAGTTTGCAGAAGGAAATACATGAACCTGACTCATGACAAATATAAGTACAATACATATATTTAGAACTTTATATAAAATGCATAAAGTGCCAAACCATAGCTGAGGTGTCTTAAGTAATAAAAAACATACTTACCAAAAGACACCCATCCACATATAGCAGATAGCCAAACCAGTACTGAAACAGTTATCAGTAGAGGTAATGGTAAATTGAGAGTATATCGTCGATCTGAAAAGGGAGGTAGGAGATGAATCTCTACGACCGATAACAGAGAACCTATGAAATAGACCCCCGTTAGGGAAATCATCATATTCAATAAGTGATACTCCCTTCACGTCCCTCTGACATTCGCTGTACTCTGAGAGGAATCGGGCTTCAACAATGCTGAGAAGCGCATATCAACATAGAAATCTTAGCACAAACTTACTTCACCACCTCCATAGGAGGCAAAGTTTGTAAAACTGAATTGTGGGTGTGGTGAGGGCTGTATTTATAGGCATTTTGAGGTTTGGGAAACTTTGCCCCTCCTGGTAGGATTGTATATCCAATACGTCACTAGCTCATGGACTCTTGCCAATTACATGAAAGAAACTAAAATAATATGGTTGCATAAGTGTGAACACCCTTAAACTAATACTTTATTGAAGCACCTTTTGATTTTATTACAGCACTCAGTCTTTTTGGGTATGAGTTTTTCAGCATGGCACATCTTGATTTGGCAAGATTTGCCCACTCTTCTTTGCAAAAACACTCTAAATCTGTCAGAATGCGAGGGCATCTCCTGTGCACAGCCCTCTTCAGATCACCCCACAGATTTTGAATTGGATTCAGGTCTGGGCTCTGGCTGGGCCATCCCAAAACTTTAATCTTCTTCTGGTGAAGCCATTCCTTTGTTGATTTGGATGTATGCTTTGGGTTGTTGTCATGCTGAAAGATGAAGTTCCTCTTTATGTTCAGCTTTCTAGCAGAAGCCTGAAGGTTTTGTGCCAATATTGTCTGGTATTTGGAACTGTTCATTATTCCCTCTACCTTGACTAAGGCCCCAGTTCCAGCTGAAGAAAAACAGCCCCAAAGCATGATGCTGACACCACCATGCTTCAATGTGTGTATGGTGTTCTTTTGGTGATATGCAGTGTTGTTTTTGCGCCAAACATATCTTTTGGAATTATGACCAAAAAGTTCAACTTTGGTTTCATCAGACCAGAACACCTTTTGCAACATGCTTTTGGGAAACTTCAGATGTGTTTTTGCAAAATTTAGCCCGGCTTGGATGTTTTTTTTTTGTAAGAAAAGGCTTCCGTCTTGCCACTCTACCCCATAGCCCAGACAAATGAAGAATAAGGGCGATTGTTGTCACATGTACCACACAGCCAGTACTTGCCAGATATTCCTGCAGCTCCTTTAATGTTGCTGTAGGCCTCTTGGCCGCCTCCCAGATCAGTTTTCTTCTCGTCTTTTCATCAATTTTGGAGGGACGTCCAGTTCTTGGTAATGTCACTGTGGCACCATATTTTCTTCACTTGATGATGACTGTCTTCACTGTGTTCCATGGTATATCTAATGCCTTGGAAATTCTTTTGTACCCTTCTCCTGACTGATACCTTTTAACAATGAGATCCCTCTGATGCTTTAGAAGCTCTCTGCGGACCATGGCTTTTGCTGTAGGATGCGACTAACAAAATGTCAGGAAAGACCTACTAGAACAGCTGAACTTTATTTGGGGTTAATCAGGGGCACTTTAAATGATGACAGGTGTGTACGGACTCCTATTTAACATGATTTTGAATGTGATTGCTTAATTCTGAACACAGCTACATCCCCAGTTATAAAAGGGTGTTCACACTGCAACCATATTATTTTATTTTTATTTCCCTTTATCTAAAAGATTTCAGTTTGTTTTTCAATTGAGTTGTACAGTTTATAAGTCACATAAAAGGTGGAAAAAGTTCTGAAATGATTTATCTTTGTCTCATTTTTTTACATCACAGAAACCTGACATTTTAACAGGGGTGTGTAGACTTTTTATATCCACTTGTACATTTAAATACATAAACACATATGTACACATATTTAGTTATATATATATATATTTACATAGATATACATATTTAGAGATGTATATGTATGTATGTATCTCTATGTTAAAGCCCTTTGCCTATCTTTATTTTTGTAACACCTGAGACCTCCTATCTTTGAGCCCTTATACCATTTGTGTGCAATATTTTTTATAAATATTTTTTATTAGATGGGGTTATTTTGAGTGTAACTGTACTTTGTCATGTATTTTTGTGTTTTGACACTTTTTTGTTTCACAAAACGGTTAACCACAGGTCTGAGTATGCACTAACCTGACGAGCGTTAACTTGAATTGCGCTCAAGCGATTGCATTTACTTTCAACTTGTAATACCAGCTCAATTTAACCTGCGCACAAACACGAAAACCTGATATCGCTAGAACGCAAACGTTTGCACTCTTTTCGTAATCTGGCCCAACATTTTTTTAAATTCCCTAGCTACA